>NW_008665234.1:72598-116074 GCF_000695815.1 Acanthisitta chloris | reverse complement strand
CTGGAATGGTGTTGGTGACTGTGTGGCCTTGCTGCAAGCCCTGAGAAGGATGCCAAGAAGACTTTGGCTCTGCCTGAAGCACAGCACAATGTGACCTCACTCTGGGGATGGCCCTGGGTGAAGGGGATGGATAAATGGACAGCGCTGCCTGCCCTGGGTTCAAGGTGGCTGAGACCACACTGCATCGATGGGTGGTGACTTTCTCTCTCTCTCATCTGTTTTTCTCTTTTACTCTTTCTTTTTCTCCTCTTCTCCTTCTCAATATATAAATTTCAAGCTGCATCCCCATAATGACTCACTAAGTGCTGTGTTCAGTACCCAGCTAAGGGCTTTGTTTTCTAAGCTGTGCTGACTTACAGCTCCCACTGTTTGAATGCTGGGAAGTTTATTGATTTGCCTTTTGCCAACTGTCTCACACATGTGAAGGTGGCTGAGACCACACTGCATCGATGGGTGGTGACTTTCTCTCTCTCTCATCTGTTTTTCTCTTTTACTCTTTCTTTTTCTCCTCTTCTCCTTCTCAATATATAAATTTCAAGCTGCATCCCCATAATGACTCACTAAGTGCTGTGTTCAGTACCCAGCTAAGGGCTTTGTTTTCTAAGCTGTGCTGACTTACAGCTCCCACTGTTTGAATGCTGGGAAGTTTATTGATTTGCCTTTTGCCAAGTGTCTTATTCCACACATGTGACCCAAAGTTTATAAGTAAAACATATTTTTTGTTGAACCTCCTAAGAATTGTGTTATTTCTCCCACGCACTGCCCAGAGTCATTCAAAATTGCCTTCCCCTAAACCCTCCAGGGGGAATGGGGCAGTACCCTGACATGTGCCTGTTGTGTTCCATAATGCATGTGAGGAACAAAAGCAGTCAGCACATAATGGGACTGAGAGAAATGGGCTAGGAATTCCAAATCTGATATGTGTTTTGGAGAGAGAGCATAAAACCTACTCACCAGACACTGACCCTCTTACCACACGACATGAGCAGTAGATCTTGTACTCTCAATTCTATTATTCAAGTCCAAGCTGAATTGGGATGCACTGATGCAGGCCCAGCAATAAAATTGTTCATCCATTCTCTGTAACTCTTTGCCATAGTAAGTGAAGAACATTCTTTTCCATTGCACCTAATAAAGAACAGCACAATGTGCTGTGAATGGGCTGGCAGAGACCCCAGCAAGTTGGAGTTGGAAATGACAGTGCGTGAGGCAATGGCAGCCAGTGGTGTTGCCAGAGTTCACCTTTGCCCAGTGTCATATATCTGAGTGCAGTCAGTCAGGAATTTAGCAAAGCAGCATGTATGATTCCTCTGTGGACAGCAGTGAAACCAGCAATATTCCTGCAAGCTGAAAAATGAATCATCATTTCCATGGTTCCTGTTTTATGGCCCTACAGAGCCTTTCTTTAGTTGCAAAGAGCAGTTTTATATAGGAGTCCTTTACAGTTCATTAGGTGGTTAAGATGAAATTATGCAATGTCTAAGGTTTAAAAACTGCAGGAGATTCAGGAGTGCTGAGAGCAGGAGGTGGCAGTTTTGGTATGAACTCAATAAGGAGCTTTAATGAAATTAGTAAAGACAACATAGTATTGAATTAGTCCATGAAACTTGTTGCCCAGGGAGCTGTTGAGGCTGAGAGCTCTGGAGAGCAGCCAGCAATGTGGATTGCAGAACGTAGTCTCTGTTGTGGTGTTAATTTTCATGAGGGCTTTTAAGCTATTGACCTGGGATTTTAATAGTTATATGTGAGTCAGTAGGCATATATGGAGAAAGCAAAAGAATCTTCATCTTCCAGTCAGAATGTTTTGCATTTTCTTTGGAGGATTCCAACAGGTCCTTTGAGGCCTTTAGATCCAGTCTAGTTGGGCAGTGCTGTACCTAATGTAGGTGCTCTATTATATACTTGTCCTGTGACAAGCTCTACTTTTTCTTGAAATTCTTGAGACTTTTGCCTTTTCATCTGTTTTATTTTCGGCTTTATTGACCCCCTGCCAGTCTACTGCAGTTTCCCTGGAGTATCCCAAGGCAATGGATGTGCAGCATGCTTATTCCAGGATCTGTAAGTATCAGGTTTGGGACTCAAGGAGGCTGTGTGAGCCAGCAGTTTGTTCCAGCCTTCCACTAGACTCAATGGCATAACTGAATTATTTGTCCCTTTTGTTTTCCCTTCAGAAATACTACATCTCAAAGCTAGAGGAAATTTGGATTGACTTTAGTGATCACATTGATGGTTTGTACTGACAATCTCTTCCAGGAGCAAAACACCAAGTGTCCCTAAGAGTGGTGTTTGTGTGCCAGACTGTTGTCACTCATAATGGCTACTGGTTTTGGTTTTTTGAAATGGAAGAAAAGTTAATTCCCTATTAATAATTTATAAGAGGGAACCAATAGGTTTAATAGGTACTCGGAACAAATTTGTAGGGGCCACATGTGAAAACATATGCAGAAAATCACTAAAAGAAATGCCAGAAAGATATTTTGCTTTCTGTTTTTGAGGCTGCCTTGACCAGGTGTTTGTGGTAATAGGAAAAATGGAGCTTGGATGTTGGAATAATGAGAAAGTCTAATATTGTACAAAGTTTGAGCTTGGCAGTTAGGCATTTTCTGCAGTACACCTCTAATCCAAACACATTTTGGATGGGTCTTACTGGGTTAGGCTTTGTGGGCTGTCTTTCAAGACTTAGACTTTTTTTTGGGTTCAAAACAGAGTGGCAAGTTTTGAACTCTGCTTTTACAGGTCTCTATAATGTGCTCACAGTGGAACATGTCAGATGAGGATTTTTTGGGGTGCTTAAGTGAGTTTAACATCAGGAAAAAGTTCACTGCAGTGGTGAATGCCCCCAGCCCAGTGAGAACTGTGGGGAAATCTGAGCTAATTCTAGAGAATTAGCTGCAGTCAGGCAGACTGAGGGTGGTGGTGGGAGGTGTCCAGCAAACCTACATAACTTGTGAGAACTTTTACATGGAAGTTCTGTCTGCAGCATCGTTGCCTTTTCAGCTTGCATGTTGCTCTGTGGTGTAGTACTGAAAACACTCATTTTGGGACCAACTGAGAGCAGCAACTCTCAGCTCTGAGTATTTTAAAAACTCTTCCTAATTTGTTTTAAGATGTCTTACTCCTTCTACCAAACTCCCTTATTCCTGGCACGTGCAGTGGTTGTTCTGAGTGCCTGTGGCTCAGGCCTGCCTCTCTCAAAGACAAGTGTAATGCAATGTGCACCACACTGGAGTTGCCTGCAGGATGGTCTGTGTGTCGTGGACCTTTGCTGCAAGTCTTGCCAGCACTGATCTGGTGGGGAATATGTCAAAGCCTCCCAAGTATTTCCAGTTATTTCTCCTGCATCAGTGTCATCCCCCTCTTATTTCTCCTGCACATTGTCAGTAGGAAAATGATTGCTTTCTTGAGATTTCATTCAGTATTTGGCTGGAGTCACTTTTCAGGCTGCAGATGTGGTTTGCCCTGAAGCAGACAGTCTGGTTTTCTCCAATTCCTTGCCCTGAAGATGGGGACTGTTAGCCCAAAGCTGGCCTGTATTGCAAACCTGAGGTCCCATCCTCCTGACCACCCCTAGGATCACCTCCTGAGCCTGAGGACAGATCAGCCACACAGCCAGAGGAAATTCTCTTTGGGGAATAGCTTGCCCAGTTTGTATTGTTAAAACTTAATGAGTTCATGAAATTGACTCTGCTGCAATTATTTCTTAGTGATGTATAACAAGTAGCTGCTCTTACAGGCTTATAAAATGTTCCAGAGCTCCATTAATTTGCCCTTCATTAGCTGTGTAATTTTGCTAATGACCTGAGATATTTAGAGGCATTGTCCTGTGAGAATTATGAGTTGCCTGTGAGACCTCACAGAAGTGCTGCAGACACAGCTCCAGCCTGTCTCACTACCAGAAATTCGTTCTGCCCTGCTGCATCTAATTGTATTTTTTGGTTCTGAAGTAGAGCCATCTCCTATTGATAAATGAATAATTATTTCATATATGAAATTACACATTTAATGGAAGTTTGCAATGTTACAATGTTAAATGATTAAATTTGTTAATTGTGTAATATTGCTGGACATAATGATGCATTTAACCATTAACAGTTTTCCACTACACTGCCTTTTAAATTCTCATGTAGTGTATTATACCTTCTTGTGGCCTTTTTATCAAGTGTTAATAATTGTGGAAAATAAAGGTTAGAGTCTGGAAAGGGAAATATCCTAACTGAGGAAGATTAATGGTATGTGTCACTGGAGACCCCAGTTGGTAAGGCAGTGTCTGAGGAGTAGGTGGTGTCTGAAATATTTGGAGAAGTGGACATGTTAATATTTGCTATATGATCTCTCCTTACCTTTCTCATTTTCACAGTATAAAATAGCAAAAATAACTGAGCAACTTACAAAGTGACATGAGGGACAACATAGGCTGTAGTTCCTCCTTTAATCTGTCTGAGCAGCTCTCAGTGTCCATCAACCCTGGAGATACATATGAGGTTTGTCACATTTCCTTCCAGGGATAACAGGAGGAAGATCTGCATGAGGCCTGGCCCCTGCTATACTCCACTCTGTGCCTTCATTTGCCTGCAGACAGGAGGTTTGGAGACAGGGTGGGATGCAGAAAGCAAATCATTGGGCTAGCACTTGTAGAGGGATGACCAGGATGGCTCCAGTAGCCTTGGCCACTGCTTCTATATGGGAACATAGCTGTTTTCCCAGCTCTTCTGGAGCAAACTACAGTGACTGGAGCACAGTAGCTGAACAGGTACCAAAATCTATCCCAGGGGAGCAGCCATGCCTGGGCCCAGCCACTTCTCTGCCAGTCTGGGGCTGGATGTGATCAGGGAAATGTGAGGAGTGAGCAGCAGAGCTAGAGATAAATGCTGAATTTATGTCCCAGAGCAACACCTCATTAGGCTGTGCTTTCAGTTTTTCCCTTGTCTGCAGCTTGTACCTGGACTCTGTGTTTTGGGTACAGGATGAAGGTTTCCAGAAGGGTTATCTATTAAAGGGTTATCTATTGAAGTAAATCACCTTTCATAGATCAAGCAGATCAGGCAACATAATATCACCATTAGACCAAAGTTGAAACAATCCCTAGAAAAGCCAGAAAAGCTTCAGAAGCTGACTTAAACATTATCTTTGAAAGCAAAGTCGTTTTGCTTCAAGATTATCATCACAATTTAGATGCTGTACATTGTACTAGGATAAAGAGGGAATTTGGCAGATGAGCTTTTGCCTCTGAAGCCCCCAGATGACTGGAACAAGCTTCCCTTTCAGCTTAAATCAGCAAACAGCATAATCTCCTTTAAGCCTGGGGTTTAAATGGCTGTTTGAAGGAGGATTGTGGAAAATCTATTTCCAGTAATATGGTTACTGGAGCTAAAGAGTATGTGTTGTTTTCACGAGGTTTTTGGACAGCCCTGTGGCATGCATAAAATTATTGTAAGAATGCTGCAGTTGATGGTTTTCACCTAATCTGCAGATACAGGTGCTGGTGGCTCTTTGGTAAAACTGAAAGCAGCTCTTGTTCTTGGATGTTTTTCACTCCTGTAAACAGAGTAGCTGTCAGTACCCTGAAGAGTCCCATGTGCAGCCTGTAGGAAAGGTGGTTGCAATTGTCATGTCCATCAAGAGTCACAGTTCAAGTTTCCTCTTCTGACACGTCTAGTACCAGTGGGAGAGTCATTGCTCAAAGTCAACAGCAGCAACTTTTCCTCCACTGACAGATCAAGGGTAAAATACCACAAGCTGAAAGGACAGTTACATGTTGGAGGGAATGGGATATGTGTGTTCTGGTTTGGTGGGGGCTAACTGCCCACCCCTTGGCTGCTCTGGTGTTGTGATACCCAGAATGCCACTATCATTTTTACTCTCTTGTTGCCTCTTTTTTTTTGTGGCAAACACAGCTAAGTGAAGTTGTCTCATAGTTCCCATGAAATAGGAGACACTTAACCAAGAGTTGCCTTAGGTGGTATCATAAAATCATAGAATCAACTGGGTTGGAAGAGACCTCGAGGTAGATAGAGGATACTCGAGAGTTTTCTTAGTTTTCTGCCTTGTTTGAAGAGGTGTTGGCCAGCTGTGCTGCTGGCTGGCTGGGCAAAATGGTAATTTTGCTGGATGACTCCAGTGTTTGCTGTCTGGGAGGCTGCAACAAGCAAAATGAGATGCTTGTTAATTGGGCCTGACTGGCTGACCATTCAGAGCAGGGTCTGCACCAGCAGGACTAGGCTGCTCCATCAGACATCCCTCTTTGCTGTGTGCTGGCTGGACCATTTGTACCTCAGTGGTAAAGCTGTGTCCTTACTGGTAGTCCTGTTTGGAGTATGTATTCTTGGTGACAATGGGTTGACACAGCTTCGAGTCCTGTCCTTTCCCTGTCCTGGGTGGCCCAGTCTGGGGTCCAGCTCAGTGCAGGCTGAGGTGTTTTGCTCTTGAGCCTTCTTCAGTTTTTGGGCATAGTGTTTCTGAAAAAAAAAAAAAGCAAGCCCATTTCTGGGCTTCAGTGACAGAGTTATCTTGTTGGGAGATTAACTATGTGTGAATATTTATTAGGAGTATGAACAAAGAACTTTCCTGCAAAGCTGCAGGCAACACTCAAATATCTGAGCTAAATCACAGGTTTCTGCAAATAAAACACTACATGTTCTCTGTCTCTGGCAGAGAAACTGAAGGGTTCTGCCAGGAAAAAAACAGCAAAAGTGTATTTCATGCTAGATTTCCCCATCTTTATTGCTTTTGTTTTCAATGGGGAGGGAGTACCTGTGGACTGTTCTTCCCACTTTTCTGCCTTCCCCCTTATGAAGGTTGAAGGCAAAAGCTGGAACTAACTTTTATAGCTCACCAAGAGAAAGTGCTCCAATTAATGTCACAATAGTGAAATTATCGATGGGGAAAGAATATTATTTTGAAACAAATGCTACTTCCCTTGCACTCTCATAAGCACCAAGATTCATATGTCCAAGCAGGCAGATCAGCATCCAGGCACCAAGGCATGTTTCCCATGGGGCCTGGCCAGGATTCCTGGAGTCAAAGATGACAAGCTGTGCTGTCTCTCTAGTCCTCGTTAAGTATCCTGCAACATTCCAAGTTTGATTAAATATATCCTGGATTTGAATGTGCCTATTTTGTACCCTTCAGGAGCTCATGGTAGTTGTGATCCCTTTGTCTGTTGTGTACTGCTTCTCTCCAGCATTAGGATTTACTTACTTTTCTTATCTAGGTTATGACTTGGCTATTCTTCTACTCTGTGTCTTCCCACCACCATCTCTTCATGGGTTTAGTTCTATTTCAGTATCTTTTCATTTTCTTATCTAGGAGTTGTGGAATCATGACCTGCTGCCAGGCCCTGATGGCCTTATATTCCTTTTTCTGCTATTCCTTCTGGTGCTCCCACACCTGTGCCTTCCATGCATTCCCCACCCATACTGCTCTCAGCATTGTTGTTAGGTGTTTCTACCAAGTGACCATATGAGTTCACTCTGTGCTATCACATCGTGCTGTGCTCTGAGATCTCTGCATTCCTCTGCTGCCTATTGTAAGTGTGGCAAGTGGCAGCAGCACTTAATTTATCTATCATTTCATGGTTTAAATATTTAAGTGAATTGCTGGCACTGCACAGATAATATCTGTAGATCTTAACAACTGATCATGTATGGTTTTGGTAATCTGGAGAAAATGCAAATGAACTATGAAAACTGCTTCATCTATAAATAAAACCATTTAGCTTCAAAGCAGTATTGCCATGGAAATTCTTCACTGATAAAGTATGTGAGTGAGGCTTTTCTCATTTAGATTTCCTGAGCCTTTTTATTTTATGCTGACAAGACGCCAGAGGGAAAAGAGCTATAAACTCAGTATTGCATATTTAAAGGATGGTATTTCATTTCATCTTCTTAATTCCAAATCTTTCCATTTACAGTATACAGCCATGAATTGATATTTATAACAAATGAGGGAAAAGGGATAGGAAATGTTATTGTTGCCAAGCTAAATCCAGTGCCCACTGCAAATTTTGGACTTTGTTTTGAGTTGGCTTCCATCCTATGTTTGTAAATACTCATCTAATCAATATTTCTCAAATGCATTTAGAAAACCTTCTCTGAGCCACACACAAGATGAAGAAGCCCCTAAGGGAGGATATCTGAGGGAAAACACACTTAACTGGTCTGTGAGAGTGGTGCACAATAAATCCAATCTCCATGGATGTAAGATCCAGCGAGTTCTAGGCTTGCTAGGGTTTACTTTCCATTGGACTCGGGGCAGGACTGAGTTTCATGTGGCATCAGCCTCACTGTGTTGCACTGGGGAGGTAGGAGGAGCTGCTTAGAACTAGCTTGAATATTGCTGTGCCAGTTGCACAACATTCTGTCTCCTGTGCCTTGTGCCTAGTAATCCTTATCTAGCAGAGTTAGTAATTAGCACCTTGTTTTGCTTTGCTGAAACTCTAATTCTGCTATTATTACTGCCTTCTTGTGATGGCAGTTCACTGAACAATATGAACTTGGTTTAGATGAGGTATGGGTCTATTATTATTATTATATTTCTGTGAAGTTATTCAAAGCAGCTGATAGTGTTTCTTCTGACAAAGTTTATGTTAAATCATGTTGTGCTGGACTGGATACCAAGTTGGCATGAAGCCACCCTTTATTTTCTTTTTATTTTATGTGAGCTGGCAGAAGTGAACTGTAACAATTCAGTGCTTTGCATCTGTGCCTCCTGTGCTTTTTGCCTTCATAGCAGCTATCTGTAACTGCATTTTCCCTCTCCTAGAATGACAATTTGATATTGAGGTCTCCAGATCCAATCAGACTTTGGTACCTGCATCAAACATGGAAACTGCTGGATGAAGCTCTAATGTGGAGCTATGCAATGTCGTTTCACACCTAATACCCTGTGGAAAGTTCTTACACAGCTGCACAATCTTCCAATAGATCTGGGTGTAGAGTGGTGCAGTGATACGAATGGAAGTCATCTAACAGCTTATTGCAAGATATGGAGAAAAGAGCTTTGTTCAATTTCCATTTTTTAGCATACATTAAAGACAATCAGGCAAACCAGCCCATGAGTGTTATTGGGAGCAGCCTGGCTTCTCTATGAATTAGTGATCAGCAGTTAAGATAACACTTCCCTTTATTGATCACTGACTGCTGCATTCAATTAAAATGAGAAATAATTTCATGAAATGAAATCCGGCTCGCTGGGAGTGACCAAGCATGCCATGCACATTGTGAATATCACCCGAAGGAAAACTTCTTATTGATATTGCATCCATTGGACCATTCCCCAGCTCACCCCAGGAGCTGGCTGAGTGCCTTCTGCTGCCCCTGTGCACATGCAGATTGTGGTCCCTGTGGCCTTGGCTCAGGCTCAGAGGAGTGCAGCGCTGGCTGGGACTCATTTTATCTCCTCTTGAGAATGGGAGGGAGGTGCTAACTGCTTTGATTAAGTGCACTGCTGACCTATCATGAGGCCATTTCCAAATCCATCTTGTGAGCAGCAAGAGCCCTTGGTTTTAGGGTCACATAGAGTAGGAAAGCAGTGTAGATCCCCATGGCTCCTTAGCAGAATTGAAGAGCAAATTTTCAGCCAAACGTGCAGGTTCCCTTGGGAAGGTCATGTCTGCCAGTTCAAAGGAGAAAGCTTTGTTGGTAAGACTTGAGAAGTATTGAAGCATTCAGAGAGGGCTGTTCAACTTGATGCACAAAGCAGGAAGCAAATGGGTGTTTGGCTCCCCTGTGACCCTGGCAGTTTTGGTTGCTCTCAGCACAGCACTTTGGGCTGTTTGCCTCTACCCAGCTCATGGTGTCCCAGTTTCCTTCAGCCAGGCACAGCCACTTGGTTTATTGGTGAACCACAAGTTATTTCACTCTGACAATGCTCCATTTCTCTTTTTCTCACCTGCAGAAATAAAAGTATTCCCATACCTATCACTTAGCAGTTGCTTCTCAGAACAGTTTGTTTCCTTTTCAAGTGAAAATCTACAGATTTGTCACCCTTTGAGGATCAGATGAATGATCACCAGCCCTTTGCCAGGAGCACAGGCAGCTTTGGCTCTGTGCTCTGCTGTGCTCTGCAGCAGTAAATTAAACCACCACTATCCTTTGTGGGGAAATGCCAATATGACTCCTCCAGTGTCCCCAGTTGCCCCAGGGGGCAAAATCATCAAAAGCAGTTTTTTCTCTTTTCCTTTTTCCTGAGAAGATGAATTGCAGTAGTGAATTGTCTTCTAGCTTTCTTCTTTTTCTGGAAAAAATGGACTTATTTCACCTATGATAAGTTGCATCACATTTTTTACTACAATCAAGTCAGTTGTACTGAGTGGTGTCCATACATGTCAAATTATCCCTGCTCTGGTGTCTGTGAAGGTCAAATAGCAAAAGAAAAAGCTTCTTTGAATGTATGGAGAAAAGAAAACATGAAAACAGAAAATATATTTTCTTCAACCTCTGAAACTGGTTCTTTTGACTTGGCAATATTTAATTTTCTGGGCAAACAGGGTGCTGGCCTGCATTTGGGGGTTCCCTTTTCTGATGAGGAATTAAGCATAGTTCATGTTGGTGTAAAGTTATGTCTTTGGCTGTGAACTTCAGGCAGAAGCAGCTCACATTTTATGGTCACATTTTGATTTGCAAAATGTGTAAAAATCAGCAGAGTGAAGACTGATAGTTTTGCATATTTTTAAATCCTGGAATCACAGTTTCTCTGGCTTTGTTTAATCTTCTAAATTCTTTATGATACATTCTCAGGAAACAAGCTGTAGTATTTTAGAAGCTTACACAGATACTGGGTTTACCTTTTTGAAACTATTTTGGGATGAGGGCAAGATCATTTGCCTGTACGTAAGAGTTCTGTGGTGGAGGTGAGGGGGTGGGAAAGGTACACAGTGAGAGCAGTAAGCTGAACTAGTTTAAAAATTAAACTGGACAAAGCTTTCCCTATAGACAGAAGTGTTACTTTATCTGCTGAACATTTATTTTAAAATGTAGGAACTCTTCTGACAGCTAAAACCGCCTATAAAACTTTTATGTCACCATTATTACAGAATCATCACTCGAAGTATAGGCTATATATAGTGATTTTTTAAAAATCATTAAATTGCATTCGATGAATTTTCTAACAACCAGACTTTCCAAATGAGTTTTCCTTTTTTTTTCATTTTTTACCCCCAGCCAGCTGTGCTGTGGAAGCTGAAGTGCCTTCTACCTGCAGAATACTCATTCAAGTGACAGGAACCTGCTTGATATAAATTCTTGTCCACACAGTTCTGAATGTTCTCTTGACCAGAGGAGTATTTTAAAGACCTAAGAGAAGATGCTTCCATCTGACACAGCTGTAACCAGATGTGTGTCACGTCTTGGGAATGGCATCCTCAGTAATACCAGACCACTGAGAGAGGAAACCTGTTGTGGAAACTGAGCAGAAAGATATGCAGGAAATCCTAAGTGAAGTGGAGGTGTTTGGAGCACTGTTTTACCTTCTGTCTCAAACCATTTGTTTGAAAGAACCTCCACGGCTGAACAACTCAACTCCTGCTGTTGCAGAGTTGTACTTTAGTCTGAGTTTAATTTGGAATTAGACCATTCACCTGCATTTTAGTGTGTGAATTTTGCTTCAGTTACTCATCTATTTTCATGAGTTTTCTGTAGATAAATCCACAAGTATAGATTGTGACTTTTTTTCCTACTGTGCTTGCTTTATGATAGCAGGTTGTGATACTTTGACATCAGACACCCAGTACAGCCTTCAGCAGAAGGAAACAAGGCAAGATGAGGAAGACGATTAATTTACCTAGTGTCTAACAAGAGTCTTCCTATTACATATACAGCAGTCTTTAACAACGATGATGATTTGGGATTTATTAGGAAAGATTAGACTTCCCCTTCTCTAAGCTTTAGGGAGTTGCAGAACCTGGATGGTGGACATAAGAAGGACTGGAAGAATATGTCACCTACATTAGTCTCTCAGAAATGTAAGGATACTTTGGATACTGAAATCCTTGTCTCCATACCCAGTTGAAGAGTTTGATGCTGGGAGCTGAGTGTGGCAGAGCAGAGGGAATTGCTCTCGTCAGCCCGTGGTGACAGCGCGTGGGCCGTGCACACAGACACTGTGGCTGGGTGGTTCTCCTGGTATGCAGCTTAGAGCAGTGGGGTGGAAGAGCAGTGATGTGCTCCTGTTAAATAGACCATCCAAGCATTATGGGAATTGGCTTCATCTTTCTGGAGCTGCTCATGCAGAAGCCTGTTAAAAACTCAGGAGGGTGAGTGCTATCTGCCTGTTGGTGCATGGCTGCTGCTTCTGTCTTTAATCTGTGCTGGGTCTTCATGGGTTAATCATTTACAAATGTGAGGATTCTTGGGACATGCTTGGCCAAATTCAACGTACAGATTTCAATTTGAAGTGAGCAGAGTGTTGAAAAATGAAATGTTTTTGAACGTTAAATTGCAGTCATTTATATGAAAATGCCTCAGGTAGTTCATTTCCCCTTCCCCCCCAATATACTCATTTTATAGCACATTAATAATTCATGTGCATATTGGTTGCAGACATAAAGAACAAAAATATACATCCTTTGTAAAGCATAGATTTTTGAAACAAAGAGGAGTTGCTGTTATCTGATGATAATAATGCCTGATTAGCTCCATAGTATTAAATTGTTCATGGGTATTTGCTATTATTCATCCACACCAGGAAGAAACCAGATCCTTTCCAGTGGTTTGCAGGAAGTCTCCAGAAACACATCTCCTGCACCATCAGATTCATAGGCACAGGAAGGTACATGGGAGGCAGCAGAGTTTAACCCTTGCTTGCATCCATGGCAAGCTTCGGTGCTCTAGTTCGCTAAGCCAATGCAGGAAGAAGGTACTGAATGTATGGGACAACACAGACACTTCCTCTGGGTGCTAAAATAGGGATCTCCAGGGAGTTCTTGATTTGTGATGTGTCATTGCCTGTCAAGAGTCAAGGAGGAGCAAGTCCTACCCCCCAACTCCCAACAGGCACATTGTACAACAAGAATTAGGCTGCCAATGGTCCTTTGGTACATGGTTTTGTTAAGGTTGCTCTCACAACTGTCCTGACATACAGGTCTTTTTATTGACTAAACACCCCTATGCCACTAAAGGTTAAAATATTTTTGATCTCCTGTCACTAAAGGTTCAAATATTCTTGATCTCCTGTCCATAGGTGCCTGGTTTATATATTATAGTAATGACCTGCTCACATATGGATGATTTTCTGTGGTGAAAAATAGACTGACAACCCCCATCATGTTAATGCTGGCAGAGTTGTCCTGCCTACAAAAATGAGAAAAACTGCCTTCCACTTCATTTGAAGCTGGGATAGGTTCTGCTCTCCTGGGCTATAAAGTGTGTTGAATCAGGTGAATACCTTGATGCCTATCACAGCAGACAGCTGAGAGCTGAGTGAGAATCTCAGAGGCATGTGCACAGCTCAGATGTGTTAATCTAGCTCCAGTTTTGCTGTTCTGGAGCAGGATGGGAGTCACTGCCATTGGAACAAGGGACTTGGGCAAAGTGAATTTTACTCTGGGTTCAATGATTTAATTTTTCAGATATGTTAGAAGTTAGAGGAATGACTCTTTTGCTTGGTTTCACTTCAGCTCCCATGATTTGTAATTAAATATGGCAATGGAAGGAATTCCTGCTCCTGGGCATGGACTGTGCAAGAAATGGTTATTCTCTTTCAGTGTTGCTTTTCAACTTGCCACAGAGGGCAATGCCAAAGCAGTTTCATTGTGGTCAGCAGTGTTTCCCAGTCACCCATCTCCTCACGTTTCAGGGTGGGATCATGTAACCTAGTGCAAGGGACAGATGTGCTGGGTCATGGGAGAGTGGCCATGTCATGCCTGGGGCTGCTGCAGAGAATGGTGATGCACATGTGGACGTTGGGGGATGAGACCTCAGAGGAGTATGTGGTATCTCTTGGAATGTAAGTGTAGCTGCCCAGATAACTCTCACTGAAATAGTGCAGTGTGATGAATCATCTTTGAGGAAATTGCTGGAGACAGGAGACGCAGCGCGTGAAATACGGGAATGACGTTACATGGCAGGATGGTGAGGACTCTGCCCAAAAATCCCAGAGCCAAATGAAAGCTCTTTTGCTGCAGGTGAGGTGTGCTGGGAGGAATAACTTTCCTGTGATTACTCCGTGAGAGAGAAATATTTAGGGTTTTTTAATTTTTGTCAGCTGTTAGAGACACTAGGGTAACTTTATTCAGAGATGTCTCGAAGGTATCAGAGTACTATTGGAAGAAAGCAAGTCTGAGAATGTCACCTCTGATGTTGATAAATATCAGCCCATTCAAGGTGTTTCAGAACTCTCTGCAGAAGTTTTAAACTTTTCAATAAAACTTTTATATTTTTATAAGTAAAACTATAATTAATGCTTACCTGATATTTAAAATTAATTTGACCAAGCTCGTATAAACACATTTCAATAAAATTCTTACACATGGCCAAACATAGTTAGTTTGCTTTGAAAATATTTCTGATTACACTTCCCAGTCTCTAAACAGCTCCATTAAAGGACTTTTGTGGTCAGGTCAGAAAAGAGCAACATGGGGAAAAAAAGAGCAACACGAATGTGAAGTAGAAATGTGAAAGGTTAAATTACAGCATCCGTTGAGATACTGAGATAAGTGCCTGTGTTTTGTGTGTGGATAGGTATTTTGCATAAATCATTTCATGTGAACAGCCAAACTTTGCAACATCCCCTCAGTGGTGAAAAGTTTAGGTCTGCCTTAGTAGAGAAGCTCTGTTTTAGAGGTCTTTTCCTCCAGAACTCATTTATTCCTTGGCTTTGGATGTCTTGATTTGCTAGGCATGATGTACAACATTATCTTTGCAAGCATTTTTGGGAGGGAAGGAGTCAGATACTTAAGGCTGCAGACAGAGAGGTAGCAATTTGAATTTTTCACTTGCAGCTCCCAAGTATTCTTATCCTTGGAGGAAATGGCCATGGGAAGTTTGGGCTAATGCAGTTGTTCCTTATATAGATTATTTCATGGCTCTGATTTTTAATTTCTTATGGTGCCATGGACTAAGTGATACAGACATTCTTAAAAATAGAATTATGATGATAATTGCAAGTGTTGGGGCTTATATTTTAGAGGAGAGGACTGCAGCAATGCCTTTAAAGAGTTAAAAAAGGAGTTCTTTAAACTCCATGCTGGGCTTTTGCTCCTGTGGTCTTTTAGTGAGGTGTATTTAGTTTTGAATATGCTTTTGAGGACTGTTGCACAGTAAGAGAGTATAATCAAGTCACTTAAGGGTTGATGTGGCTTTTTCTGTGGATCTTCTGGATGTGGCTGCAATAACAGTGTTTTTTTCCTCTGGTAAATCGGTGCTGTGCTGCCATGAAATGCCTGCACACTTAAACTTTATTGCAAATTTAAATTGCTTACATTATTTTGTTGGACAGTAATACCCTGAAGCATTATAAGGCATATCATTAATTGCTGTTTCTAATGTGTACAATCCATTGGAAAACATTAAACAACACTCACGGTTCCCTTTATTGTTATTGCTCTTTCAATCCCTGAGGCAGCAGATCAGATGGAAACTCCTGGGCAATCTCAGACTGACATTCTGTGCTTCTGACAAGAGATGGCTCTGGGCTGCAGATGTTCGTGGGACCATATGGGATCTGCACATTGTCTTCAAGAATTATTACAATATAGACTGTTTTGGAGGGGAAAGATAACCTGTTCATAAATATTAATCACCGCAGCTATAGTTTGAATGACTGGAAAAGTATCATAATGAAACTCCAGACTTTCCTGTTTTCATTCACTGTTGTGTATTTTCCATACTACTTTACAGGTGAAAATCTATTTTTCAAAGAACTCTTTGGTATCCCTGCAGATTGTCTGTAAACAAGCTGAGTTTTTCCTTGACGAGAACATCTGACCTGAGTTGCATTGTACATGCAAAATGCAATTCCCATCAGGAGATCTAAACCCATGGCTGTCCCAGCAAAATCCTGCTGTCTTGTTTTTCCTCCGAAACACTAATAATCCCAACAGCAGAGCTGAAAACTCTGCTTTCCTGCCTGGGCTCTGGTAACACAGGGCAGCAGTGGAATCCCTGGTGCAGTCTCACAATTAGGACTGGGTGGAAGGTCCTTGAATTTGACTCTGTGACCTTCTCTATTTTACCTGCAAATAAATGTATTTCAACACCTAAGACAATTTGTTTGAACAAAGCTATCTCTCACTGGGTCTGGTAGAGTGTCTGTAATGCTTGCTTAGATGTCACTTTCTTCCTAAAGCCCCTTGATGTCAGTGTGAGCCTCCACTGTAGACTGTCATGATGTCCCAGTTACATGCCTCATGCCTCACTTTACATTTGCCCCTATTTTACTGGGAAATAACTAGTTTCTAGATTGTGTCTGGTTTGGATCTGAGCCCATTTCTTCTGTCCACAAAGTGCAAGAAGGAGACTGGTACTGATGATCCAGCTTGGGCTCAGCACATCCAGGGGAGATTGGTTGTCTACAGATTTATTCCACAGAGTCACAGATGCAGTACTGAGGTGGGATCTCATGAGAGTGGAGTAACAGAGGAGAATCACATCCCCTGACCTGCTGGCCATGCTGCTTTTGATCAGCCCAGGTCTCATTTGGCTTTACTTGTAGCAGGCTGCTTGGGCCCTTTGGTGCTGCTTTTAAACCAAGGCTTTTGTCTTAAGAATAGGTAAAAAGACTGGGGGGAGAGTTTAAATCCTTTAATGCAGTTAATCAAATTCTCTAAATAGTTTTTATTTTGCTTTTCATTTGTGGCATTAGTTCATGGCATTGTGTGCTTGCTTGTAGAGTATTGTGTGTATATTCTGCAGTGCTAATTAAATAAATGTCAGGTGTCATGTTGGAATGATGCTCCTGATGGCAGAGCACTTGATTACTGCCTTAGGGTGCTAAAAGCACTTACAAGGTCTTGTGCCTTCTCAGATATATTTTGGCAGAAGCAGCCATTAAGCAGTTTAGGTTTTTCTTTTTTTTTTTAGAGAGTGAGGCTGTGGAAATAGTTTGGGTGCTGTGGGCACACTGGCTGTGAATGGATTAGGGGAGATTTTTATGCTGTGTCTGTGAAGGATCTCCTGTGCTTTCATAATGCACAAAAGGGAGTGAAAGTTGTACAGGAAATTCTTCAGAAAATTAATTGATATATATATTTCAGTGACCTCAGGTTAAACTGCATGAATTAAGAAGAGGAGCAGGGCTGAGCCAGGCCAGGGCCTGTGAGTGCCTGTCCTGCAGCAGTGTGGATGGGAGAACTGGGCTGCAAGTTCTGCAAGTACTGCTTTAAATTACTGCCTTTCTGGAACTGAAACCAAAGGACCATGGATCTAAGAATCTGGAGTTTTTCATTTGTGATGTTAAGAAAATCTGAAGAGACTTCAAAAGCTTTCCAGTGGGATAAGCAAAGCAGCAGAAAAAAACTCTGTTCTGGAGGAGCCCAGGGAGATCCTGAGCTCCCTGGTGCAGTGCCATTAATTTTGTACTGCAGGCCAAATGTGGTGGCAGTGATGTAGTGGGGTGGAGAGCCCAGCCTGTGAGCACTCCTGGCGTGATGGGGATGACTCCCCTGCAGGTTTTGATTACCAGATTGGCCTGATTTTTTCAGCCTAAAGCTATTGCCATTTTGAGTGTTTGGTTATTCTGCATGTTCACACGAGTCAGAATTACAATGCACAAATGATGGACCAAGTACTTGAAGCCTTATGAAACCATATTTTAGGTTTAGCAAAGCACAAATGTATTTACAACAACCCTTCCTAGGAAGATGTAGTTCAGTTTAATGGACTTCACCAAAGCTGTGAATATAGCTCAAGAGCTGGCTCAGCTCCTAGTGCAGTATGAGTCTCACTGCAGTTCTCCTGCTTTGCAATTTGCCTCCTTATTGTTTATGTTCTTTCATCTTGACCTCATCCTTCCTTTGTAAATGCTAATAAGGCAAAAATTGATGTAGTCCTGCTCAGGACCAAGTACTGATCTCTGTTTTTGCTGTTGATTAACAGACGAAGGTAAAGTGTGTGTATGAATATGCTGAATATTTTATCCTTCAATTTCTGCATTGTCTCACATTAAAATTTTTGACATGTGGAGAGCTGTGAAAGATCAGATGTCAGATTCTCTGCTGTAGTGGGGTTATACTGAGACACTGTCAGAATACTGAATACATGCAGCCTCCAGCACAGATGGACTCTGGATTCCTACTTGGGCAAGCAGATATTTGTGCTGGAAAAAAATTAGCAATTTCATGGAGTCTTTGAATTTGCCTTTTGGAATAATTAAACATAAACCTGTGTAAAACCCCTCTCTTACCCTAAAACATATACTTACTTTTAGCAGTATGAGTGTATTTGAAAGCTATACAGAGTTTTCTAATAATGCAAGATTTTAAAACATGGTGTGATGCAGAATATTGCTAAATATTTGAAGGATACACAGACTCCAAACTCCTTCCCTACTACAACCCTACTGCTTAAACTGCAAAAGGCACTCCCTGTGATCAGAGAAACTCTTAGAGGGTGAAGTTCCAGGAGGATGTCACTGGTTCAAGTCAGATATTTTGTGCACAAAAAAAACTTCACTTAAGGACTTTTCACTTCTAAGGCAAATTTTCTGGGAGTCTCCATGCTGCTTAGTGGAGAGAAATTTATTGGAAACTTTCAGATGGAGCACTAATTTCCAGAGTGTCACCCTGCTGCACGTGCAGGTTAGCAGGATGGAAACCCTGTGGTACTCACCCTCGGGGCAGTTCCAGGGAGCACAGGCTGTGTCAGCTCATGTTTGGACTCTGCTGTTTGAGGAGGGGGAGATAAACACAGAGCTCTGGTCCAAAACAATGCTGCTTGCTGGAATTGTCAGTTTTCAGCTAACATTCCCACAAGAACATGCTGGAATAAATTGCACTCAAACTTCTGGAATAAACTAAATTTCTGTATAAACAATGGTATTAGGGGTTGGATGAGGGGAAAGAATAGGGTGTACAAGTTCAATAATCTTTTTACTTTAATCCTACAGGCTTGCTCTGCTGTTAAGGATTCTTTGGAGGCCACTGAAAAGCAGTGTCATGTACAAGAAAGATGGCCTATGGATTATGAGAGGAACATGGGCAGGAAAGCAGAGAGCAGGAGTGGAATCTACTTTTTTTAAGCCATGTAAGTTCCCCACAGTGTGCTCTCTTCATTAATGTGTGTCACTGTGATGATGAGTGTAGATTCTGCAGAAGCATCTTGGGATGGCATTTGAAAGGGAGAAGCAGAAGTTGGGTAATGGACTCTGAGGTTTCTTCTGCCAGTTTCAAGCACTTGCTGTAGATTCATGGTGCTTAGCAGTTCTTTCCTGACACTCTTTAATTTCCCTCTCAGGTATTTTCATTTTCATGAAAATACATTCAGGAACTTGTGGCTTTAGTCTGATCAGCATTTTGGTACAAATCCAGATGCAATTTTGTAGCTTAGGTAGCTGGATTTTTCTTAGTAACTAACTCAAAACTAAATCAAATTTACCTTGGCTATGGAAGCAATTGCAACAGGAGAGCAAAGGATTGCAGAGCAAACCAAGCAGTGAGTGGTAGTGCAGTAAAGGATTTCCCAGAGATGTGCAGAAATTCTTTGTACTATCCTGCACTCCTATCTAATGACATTGGACTACATTTGAAAAAAAATTGAGTTTACATTCTCATGACAAACTTTGGGGCAAGGAAGGAAAGGAGCTATTGAGATTATGTAGTATTTTCTCATCCCTTTTATTTTGTGCTTCCTAGAGCCAAGGGAGCTAAAGCTCAGGGTGGGTAAATGAATCCATCACATTTACAAGTGCAACTCAGCGCAGAGTAACTTCATGTAAGAGTTCAGAACATCTTCCTGTGTGCTGGAATACCTCTAAGGACAACTTGCTAGTCTTCTCACATTATAAAGGTGATCATTAGAAATGGTGATTCTGTTGGGCAGACCCAGTGTAACTGCTGAACTCACTTAAACTCCCAAGGTATCCAGCCCTCCCTGCAGTGTGAGATTGCACAGGAACCCAAACACTTGAAGGGAAAAGCAGGCTTAGGAGCAAAGCTGAGTGTGTTGAAATTGTAAGATCAGGGCCCCGTTGTGAGCAGATTGATGCAGTAGCACATAGTACCAGGCATCTCACATGCTGATGTAACTGCACTGAGAAAGGCTGGATGTGAGCCAGCACCACTGCTGGAGAGCTGAGGGACAGAACAGGGAAAATGTTATCTTCTTTTAGTCTGTAACTGGTCAGAGTAATTGGCTAATAATGTCACCCACAATTATTTATATGCAGCAGTACTGGGATCGATTTCATTTATTTATGTGCTGTAGAGACAAAGATAAGAGAGAAACCATATGCATCTTGATAGGTACCATATGATTCTGGTTCTCATCCTCCAAATTCCTCCCATTCTCCTCATCTTTTATAGGAGCAAGAAATAAGAACAGATGTATTTCTTTTCATGGTTTTAAATTCTGAGGGTTTATTCTACTAATGTTCCATCTGCTTGTTAGCATGAACTATGAGAGCAGTGCATTTTCATGGCACTGTTTAGTGTACTCTAAAAAGAGGCAGCAGTTAGAAAAAATTAAGAATTGAATAATGCATAAAGAAGTGTCCTTCTCCTCCACACCCCAAAGCTGGGGCTTTGGATCCTTCCACACCTGAGCTGGGGGGAAGGCTGACTGCTGTGCATGCTCTGGATAAAAGACATCACTGTCAAATAGACATGTAGGAAAGAGGATGCAAAGACTCACTGTTGACCCGACTTGAGGAAGATGTGCTTCTATGGGACTTTTCAGGGCTCATTAATCAAAATGCTTGTGGCACCATATATTCTGAATAAACATCCTATGTACCTGGTGCTCAGTTTTGTATGTGTTACTCTGTAAGAAGTGGTCAGTAACAGGGTTTACAGATATGGCAGTCCCAGTCTCAGAGGGAAAGTAGTTAAAACAAAGTATTCGGTGTGGGAACTAACTCTGGATGAGAATTTGGGACTCCTTCTGCTTGCAGCTTCTGTCGGGATTTTGTTTATTCTCTTATCTTTGTTGCCATATTACTGGCTGAAGTGAAAGACAGACTAGCAGGAGGGTCATAATCCCATCCTTTTGTACCAGAAAGACAGTGTCTAGCCACTCAAAACTCTTCGTGGTGCAGGCTTTGCTGTCCAAGATGCTCTACCAGAGCAGAATAAATCACTGGTCTCAGTCTGGTCAAAGAGCCTAATCCCTAATTCCATCAGACTCTCCATCCACTTTGGATCTGACCCTGCTCAGGCAAAGGAGAACTAGTGTAGGTAATTATTTACTGTTTCACCAAATAATTGATATTACAATGTCACAGGAAAATGATGGTGTTTCAGCTGAGCTGGGCTTGTGAATTCAGACTTTCCAACTTCATTTGATCATAGAAATTTTCTCCTTGAGCTGTGACACTGTGTCAGAGCAGGAAAACACATCTGCAGGTGTTCTGGCACAATTGTCTGCTGATCAGGCAAGCACAAAGATGATTCTGTATCTTCCTAACACACAGTTATCTGCCCTTCTGGGTGTTCCCAATTTGCACACATTCTGAGTGATCAGGGAGAGTCTGCACCCTTCCAAAAATAACTCCATCTTAGTAAATTTATTATAAATGCTAATAGTTATAATTATCATCTGCACTTGGAAAATGGCTCTAATTGATAACATGGTGTCAGGAATTTATACAGGTGAGGATCTGCTGAGCCCCTTCTGAGTGCTTAAAATATATGTAAAAATAAAACTACTTTATGACCTACTTGCTAACATTACAAATATCATGTTGGGTGGCTAGTCCTACCAGTAAGTAGGCAAAATTTTTTAGGTGTATTTTTATAGATCAGGGAAATAAAAGCAAAGTTTTTAATGGTTTTTTTTGAGGAAAAAATAGCTTGTCATTGGATACCTCTGTACATTAGGTATGATAAGAGGTTTTCTTTATATATATGCAATGTATAAATGGTTAAAGAAAACATTGTCTCTTACAGTGCAAATTATGTATTATATGTTTATAATAATATATATAACACAATATGTTTTTAATATAGAAAAATGAAGGTGAAGTATTTTTTCAAAGCTGAAATAATCTAATCAGAGTGAGGAAAACAGATTTCTCGATGGCTCTGGGGTCCAGGCAGAGCTGTGGCTGTAGCTGAGGGGACTTTGGCAGGGCACTCAGGCTGTGTTGGCTCTGGCTTTTCCTCTCTGTCTGCTGTCAGAAGAGCTGCTGCAGGGTGTGCACAACTGTGGTGCTCTCCCCACAGTCAGGAGCTGATCCAGGCCCAGGGAAATTGCTGGCAGTGCTGCACAGGCTCCTCTGGGACATCAACCACCCCAGGAGTGGATTCCAGTGTTCAGCCTTCCCTCTGGCTGTCTTCCCAGTGTGTGAAAGGAGCTTTGTTTGACTTAGGACTGCAGAGCACTGGTGGATTTCTCTCTGTTCCAGCCCAAGAACACTATGTGGGCATGTTGAAATCACTCAGTATTGGCAGCCTCATGTACATTGTACATTATTCCAAAAGACTAATCCTGAGTGAGGAAAGGCTGAAGGAATATAATGCCTGAGACAATGCTGCCAGCACCACTGGTATTTAACAGCTCTGCCTTTGGAATTTCTTCTTAGCTGGCATTTTCCTGTCAATGTTTTAGTGCAAAGAAAAGCAGAAAACCATTCCTTCATTGAGGCAGAGCCACAGACAGAACTGAATAAGCACCTGAATGAGACAGTGTGACTGTTGGAAGTGCCCCAGTCAGGTACAGCCTGTTCCAGTGCAAACCAGTCACTTCCTGATGGAAGAATTGGCAGTGTCCACCCAGACCTGTGACTGTGAGAAACTGGGAGGCTTGGCATGTTTTCCTCCTTTATACCACAGTGCTTTAAGGTACCTGAAATGGCAATCAGCAGCACTGCTGTGGGCAAGGAGGAGTTGGTTTGGTCTAGTGGAGGTGTTTACTGTGGGAAGTCTTCCATTAAGTGGATGCTTGGGAAGTGTTTGTTTGACTTATGGGACAGGGACAATTATTGCATCTCAGCATTGTAAGAACACAGAGCTACCTCATGGATTAAAGGCAGACCCAAAACCATACACAAATAGTTAGACACTTGAGAGTTTGTCTGCAGACCAACGACTATAGATGATTTTGAGGAGTTAGTTGTTTCAGCAAGGACACTGTGGGTTTGGATATTTGTCTGAGACTTGTTCCTAATCTGTAGCATTTGCTGCAAATCAGTTTGGATTTTTTAAGTATTTTGAGACAGTACTTCTTTGTAACATCTGTTAGTACACCACCCATGGATCAATAAACTTTGCAGAGCTGCAGGGACATAGAAGATCTCTAGAATATGTTTTCACTTGCCAAATTTTTGATTGTGGAAATCGCTGTCAAAGTGGTGAGTTGTGTGAATTCATTAAGAGTTGAGTTTTCGGTGACAGTCAAAGGGGATTCAGGTGTGTAGCAATCTGAAACTCATTTTTGTAAATTCCCCATCAGTAGGTAAAAGTTTCAGAAGCTCATAACTACTGTGCACCTGGCTCATTGCTAAAACCTTTTCATGTTCAATGAGATCTGTAAAATTCCCAGTTCAGTAAAATATTTAAGTACATACTGAAGTCAATCCTGTTAAATCCAGCAATTATACCAATGCCAGTGAGCTCTGAGCACATACCTAAAGCTAAAACATGTGCTTAGCTTCTTTGTGATATAAGTGGTTCACTCTTTTAAAGTTCCAGTGTGACTCAGGAACAGAGCTGTGGTTTATTTTACCTGAACAGGTTTGGTCTTCTCTGTATGCTATGCTAGATTCTCAGGAACACTGTCCATGCTCCCAGAGGGGTTGTGTTAGGCTATGGTGCTGCATGGAATTGCTCCAGAAGTGCTCAAACCACATCTACACTTTGTTTGGCATAAGTGCTGGAACTAGAAGGCCACAAAACTGGTTCTGAGAAGAAATGGGAGAGCTTTCATGGTGCTCAGGAGGATGCCATGAGCACCCCATCCTGTGAGCTAGCTGGAGTCACTGAAAGGCTGAGCTGGCAGCCAGCAGCAAACGTGCCACAATAATTCTAACCAGCACGAGGAGGCCCATCCATTTGCCAATAAAATGAATGCCACTACCTTAAATGCCATTTAGTGACTTACAGACTCCACCAGAAATGCATCTTATGCCCATCCCAGTGGTACTCTGGAGTGTTCTCTGAAGATGGCCAGCTGGGATCAAAGGGTCCCTCTCAGCTCTCTGCTGCTCCAGGGTGCTGCCCTTCAAGTCCTTGTTTTAGTTTGTGTTAAAAAAGCAAGAACACAACTGAAAGCTGTTGAAATTTTGCCTTCTCCTGAATTATTAGGTAGGCCTGATTTCTAAAAATGATAAAGCGTTGCACTTTATCAGTGTTCCCTTAGGTAAATGCTGGTTCCAGCCTTGTATTGTATGTCCTGGGTGCTGTGTTATGTCCCTGAGACATTTTTGTTCCATGGCAACAATGCTGCTCCTTCACCCTCTTTGTTTGCTTGCAGCAGTTTTTGCCTGATTCTGTGGGAGCTGGCATGAAAACCTCTGATTTTGAATATTTAAAAGAGTTAAAAAGTACAGTAAATGATAGAAATCTCACCAAAAGGGGGTAGTGAATGAGGAACCTGTAAAAGCAGCCTCTTCATCTTCTACACTGATTTTATTACAGGTGTAATGAGGCAATTTCAGTTAAAAGGCTCTTGTCAGAAAACAGTTACTGTAGATTACAGCTGCATGAAAAACAGTTCTGGTCAAAATCAAATCAGGAACTGCTCTAAAAAAGTGAGCATGTGCTCAAAGCTCCCTTCCACATAAAATGACCAGATTTTATTCTAATGACCAATAAAGAGAATTAATTCACAAGTGGTGCAACTCTATTAATTGATGTTCTTGAAAAGCACAGAAAGCTTTTCTGGAGGATTTGTGCAAAATAATTTCATTGGTCTCATTTTAAAAATCAGCCACCTCTCCCATTACCCTCCAAAACCCAAAACTTGGTTGAACTGACATTTTGTATTGAATGTAGCTGTTCCATAATTTGCACTCTCCCTTCTAACAGTCTGGCTGGAGTGATTCACTTGCATAGAGGTGTTGGGGGTAAAACAGAGCTTAGTGAGCAGTGTGAGCTCATCAAACAGACACTACTGTGTGAAATGGGAGCCATAGGAAGCATCTCTCAGGTGTGTTCTGCTGCCTTCAGAGCAAAGGTTGAGGAATGCAGTTTGCAGCTAGAATATTGAAGTACTCCAGTAGCACTCCAGAACTCTTAAGCCTGTCCTCTTGAGGAAGTTCTGTGCCTCTTTGCCTGGCAGGAGTTCAGTGTTGTGCTATTTCTCTTGCCTGACCCTTCTGTCCAGCAAGTCTGTTCACAGCCTGTCCCATACAGCACAGAGCAACCCCAGCTGTGTGACAGAGGAGCCACATTTCACCATCCCAGTATGGGAAGGAGTCTCCCTCTCATTCCACCTTTAAATTTTCCCCATTTTCCAGCTTTCCTATTTTCAGATATTTACTCATAGAATCATAGAATCCACCGGGTTGGAAGAGATCTCAAGGATCATCGAGTCCAACCCTCCCGTGGTCACTAGCCCATGGCACTAAGTGCCACATCCAGTCTCAGCTTGGAAACCTCCAGGGATGGTGAAATACTCCTCTTTTTCTGAACACATGCTCCTGCATCTCAATATCCCCAGGGCTCCCCAGCATCTCTGTAGAGCAGAGTCACAAACTCCTGAGCCCCAGGTCCTGTCTCATCTCCTGCTTCTGGGCTGTGGTTTTAGTGCTGTTCATACATTAAACACTTAGATCACTTTAATATGACCACTTGAGCACTCAGAGAAGTATAGGTTATTTATTTGTTGCAATTAGCTGATTTCTTTATTTTCCTTGTTTGGCAAAGAAGAAGAAGAAGAAAGAAAACACAGAATGATGCAAGGTCATGGAAGACTTACCCCTGCTTTCTGTAGCACTCCGAAAATGTTTATTTGGATATCATAGGCTAGGGATTTCAGAGTAGCTAAAGAGCTGGGCATCTGCTCATGCATTCACTGAAATGCAATAGGACCCAAGTGCTGAAGTCCCTAAGAGGCTCTAGAATTGCATTAAATATTTGTCTTTGATGTAACCATAATGATATGAAGGATTGACTTTAGCTCTGAGCAGACAGCAACTGGACTTGGTGAGAGATGTAAGTACTGTTGATAATATAGTCTCTGTCTTAAGGCACTCCTTAAAAATGGACATACATAAGTTTTGGCCTGGTAGACACACAGTGGCCATGAGGTTTAGGAAATGATTTCTGAATGTCACATTCAGCAAGATCCCTTGCAATGCTGAGGCTCAAATTACCAGTCACTGATGTAGTCCAATTGCCTGAACAATTGAAAGTGCTTTAAAATAACTTTTAAAAATATGTAAATATAATTTTGTGACACTTGGGCTTAAATAAGAGCTCCCTTGTATGACAAGTTTCATTCCGGAGTGAATTTTTACTGCTGAGTTATAAACCCCTGGAGTAGTGGTTTCTAATAAAAATGCTGCCAGCCCTGTAATGATAACAGCAAAAGTAGTGCTGCTGTAATAAAGAGAAAGAGGGAATCATCAGACTTGCTGCTTAAATTATTTTTTTTATATAGTAGGCCTTTGAGAGAGGTTCCAATGCTGATGATATTCATGGAGTACTGCTTAGAGTTATAAAATTGTTGACAAATATATGGTCCTTTTACAGAATACCAAAAAATGTAATATTTTTCATTTGGCAATTCAAGAGTTGCTGGTGACAAAGGAGCCAGTGAACATTAAGTCTTGAAATTATTTATTATGAACACCACATCTCACAAAGAAATGCATAAGCAATATTAGAAAGCATCTGAGTGGAAAAACTGATTATTCTGTTATTCAGTGCCTGTGTTGCAGGACATTTTTCATGTTAGTTATCTGTAGCACTACACACTGTTGGGGGAAACTGTTTTTTCTGTGCTGAAAACTTGTTTATAGGGCATGATGTTACTGTGATAGAGCTGAGTTGAAATGGTGTTCATTAGGCTTAGGCAGATATGTCAGAGTTGTTTCGATCCCGTTCAGGTGTCCTGGGTTTACTGTTGCCCAGGAGCTCCCAAGGTTGTAAGGCAGCACAGGAGAGGCCAATGCTGGCTCTGGGGAGGGCAGTGAGGGGTGCAGAGCCCCAGTGGTGCTGCCCTTCTGCCACGTGTGAGCAGCTCCTTTGTGGGGTCTGCAGCAAAACTGCCTCCCTGGCGTGGCTGCCTCGTGCACTGACACCTGGCCACAGGTTAGGGCAAGAAGGTTTTGGATCTGGCATCCCTGGGGCAGTTTGCATACAAAGCCTTCCAAGAAGAGCAGTTCTGCCCCTGCAGAGCACACCAGAGGTGAGTGTGTCCTAGGGGAAAGGCTGGTGGGAACTGCCTACCCAGTGCCTCCAAGTACTTCAGCACTTCATTCGTAGGGATTGGATTAGGTGGCAGCTGCTCAGTGTCTGGAGCAGCAGTGTGTGCCTCCCTCACTCCTGCAGTGCCAGGGTGTCTGCCCTTCCAAAGGGGCAGTTGAGGGGGCTGTGATGGAGATGGGAGGAGTGCAATGCTCACAGCCATTCAGAGAGGGGCAGTTAATGGGGTGTGGGTGCAAGGGGGTCCCATCCCAGGGGTGGCTCAGGAGACACACAGGAGTGTTAGGAGGCACTGCATGCAGCAGCAGGTCCACCCTGCAGGGAAGCTGCTGGCTGGGAGGCTCTTTTTGTACCCTTCAAAGTGTGCTACAGCACTCAGATTTCATTCTGTGTGGCATGTTTCTCAAAGCCCATCACAAATACAGCATAGGCTTGCTTCGATCGTGTTGTTTGGGAAATTGATAGAAGGCAGAACAGTGGTTTAACTGCTGAAATGACATCCTAAACACAGGCTTGGGAAACAAACCTCCTGCTATTTCCACATGGGATGTGACAGTGATGCTGCAGCTATGCACAACTTTGCCTGAAATTAGGGTGTAGCACCTTTTTGGCTGCTTATTTTTGAATGCTTCAAATCAACCTGATATAACAATTGTATATTTGAGTTTTGGTTTTCTTTTTTCAATTTGCCATTGCATTGTACCTGAACAATGGAAATTATATAACCAGGCCTGTTTTTTCTGTCTGCCTAGGCAGGTGTGAGTGTCTGAGACACAGAGAATCTGAATGTCCTACAAGCTTTTAAAATGAAGATTTGTTGTCTTCTGAGACTATTTCTCCTCATAAAGACTATTGGCACTATTGTCTGTTTTTTCCTAGGTATTTTCTGTATGCAGCAGCACTATTCAAGGAATGCATTCAGGCAGGTAATGAGCTATTGTGCTGCTACAACTTCTAGTAAGTTTCCAAAACTTGCTTGGTTTTGGAGGTCCTGTTCCTTATTATAATGCCCTGCCTGTCTTCAGGTTCTCTGGCTGCAGGGCAGCAGAAGTACTCTGAGTAACCCTGGTGAAAAATGTTGAGGGAAGTGCTCAGTTCTCGTGGAAGTTGGCTGGATGTTGGTTTCCAGCCAGGCCACTAGCTGAAAGGCATTATTAATGTTCAGAGTAGATGGTTTCCTGCAATGAAAATAAAGAGCAGGTTTGTAAATGGCAAAATCAACCTTATTTTAATTACAGCAGTGGCTGCCAATGTAGTTTAAATATAATTATTTTTGGTTTAACTATAATTATCTGTAGTTTAAATATTCTCTGTGGTCCATTCCCTTCTCTGCCTTATTCCATTGCCTGAATTAGATCTAATATGCCCCAGGACTTGTTGGGAGTGTTGGTTATAAAAGCAGTGAGCTGTGAGGCAGAGGCTGCAGTGAGATGGGAACTATAAGGGCAGAGCAGGGCTGAGGTGTTGGCTGAGAGGGGCACACCTGCTCTGGGTCTAAAATACAGAGGAGCAGTGTATCCAAGTATACTGGAACAGGGACTAGTGGAGTTTAAACCTTTTGGTCCATTACAGGCATCTAAATTCAGGTTTTCTGTTGAACTCAATTTATTTATCAATTTATTGGATTTATTAGCTGGGCATAGAGAAAAGAGAAAATAAGGCTTTGAAAATCAAGGCTAAATCTTTGACAAAGGTGTCCTGTGAACTTTTTTCTAATACAGGAAAAGGGGGATACTTTACAGAGTATCTTCATGCTCATTATACATATATAAAGTGGTTTGGATGGGATTTTATGTTGGAATTTTCCTTGTAGCACATGCTCGTTTGACAGCATCTCTGCTAATAACTCTATCAATGGGTCTGGTGTTAGCACTGTGTCTAGAAAAGAAATATAATAATTTTGTTGCCTCTTTGTCTGCTCTAAGGATTGCCCAAATACATTTCTGTCGAAATGCCCCTGAGCTTTATTTCCTCTCTCTGGCATGAGTCTCAAATGTGCACATGGGGCAGCACAGTGCAGGGACAGAGATGGAACATCCATTTCTTGGCAGCTCAGAGGCAGCTCATTCCACCCATCATCACCCTGTTACAAAGATACAAAGCCAGTGTAAAAACACTTGATCAGGGATGTGTGTTCAGAGAACAAAAAGGGTAAATACAGACAAAAAGAAAAACATGGTGAATAGCCTTGCAATTTCTGAAGCCACATCTGAGGTCAGGGCTGTATGCCCTGTCCCCACCTCAGCAGCAGAATGCTTTGCTGATGTGACACACCAAGGACCAACCCACAGGAGTGTGAGGTGTTCTGGGCACTATCACATGCTTGTAATAAGCTTTGAGGCAGCTCAATGTGAGTCTTCAGCCTTGGGGCTTGAAAGTGTTCATCATTCTATGCAGAAGGAGGAAGACTTGAGGGGTAGCTCAGCATCCCATCTAGGCTGTCTGCCCAAGGGCTGGTGCCTGACATCCTCAAATAGGCAATCTGGGTTAATTTACCTTAGCAAACACGTCCTCCGAAATGACATATTAGCAACCCACTGAAAATCCTCATCCAGGAATGTTTCTCCTTCTGAAGTTCGTTAGTGGTATTCTAGAAACTTGCACTGGAACTCATACCAACTTCCAGAGGAAAGTTTCTCCATCTTGTGCGTGGCTTGCACCCAGCTGAATTACAAGGAATCCTGCTTCCTTCTGCAACAGAGCCTGGAATGGCATCAGCACACACAGTGAATTCCTAGTGCAGCAAGAGGATGCAATTTAACCAAGCAGTTCACCATAATTTCAGTCCTGAAATCTTGCACTTTACTTGCTTTAATTGTAGTAAATACAGAGGAGATAGAAGGAAAATAGGAGGAAAGAAGGAGATAGGGGGAAAAGAGGAAATAGGAGAGTTTTCTCATGGAAACCCTCAGTTTTTCCTGAGAAGGCAACATGAAATGCATATGTGCACTCTGCTCAGCAAATTCTAGTCTCTGAAAAGCACTGCTGTGTGTGGAGCTCTCCTATTCTGTTGCAGGACTTAGATCTAATATACCACCCAAAATTCATTTCAGGCCACCCTTGGAGGTAATGATATGCATAGCATTTCAAGTTGAGAACACACAAATAACCTCCAAAAAGTGAGAAACCAGCTAATTAAAACCAAAAGTAGATGCTCACCATGTGTTTGCAATTGAGACTGCAAATGGAGAAGAGTATTTCAGGGTCAAACTCTGGTCAGTCACACAGACTTTGACTGTGTGAGAGCAGCAGCTGTGGAACAGAATTGCCCCTTGGTGGCTTAGAGAGGCAATGTGGAAAATGAGGGGGAACTGATAGGTCAATTTCTGTTTAATTTTTTTTCCTGTAGAGTTCAATCCTGCAGCTCTTTACTCAGTGAGTAGTAGATGGAGATGGTATGTTGTGAGTCAAACATATCAATAACTGTTTCTTTAGGCCTGCCATGGCTTCCCTGAGCATGACCTTAAACCAGTCAGCTAAGTTCAGATCTCTGAGTTGGTTCTTACTTCCCTAATTGCTAACAAAGAGCAAGAAGGAGCTATGTCCATTTTCCTGGCCGCTGTCGTGCAGGCTGCCTGATGTCCAACATGCAGTTTAGATCCCTCCAGCTCCAGAACTATCTGGGTATCCAAGAAGTATTTCCAGCTGTTTCCAAGCATTCAGTAGTATCTGTTTTTCTAGAAGGGGAAGGTGACAACTCCAGCTCTTGCTTTTTCTGCCAGTCTGACTTCTCACAGGCAGGTTAAGGCAAAGTTAAAGACAGTTTATCTTGCTTTCAGCTGCCAGGGAGGTTATAACCTGAACTCAGCAAATTTTACATTTATTACACCAAACTCCACATTTGTTACACTGAATTTTGTCTGTCATTTTTTAGCCCAGTCAAGTCTGCTCCTCAATGCTATTCCACAGTTGTTCACAATGATGCCTTATCTACCATCTGAAGAAACTTAGTATCAGCAACTTATGTTGCTCACATTCTTTTACACAGCTTTTATAAAAGTTTGAAGGACCCTGATATCAATACATATCCTTTTGGGAGACTCCTGGTGACCTCCCTGCTGCAAGAAATGACTGGTTCCTGCTCAGTTTTCTGTCTTTTGACCAATTATTTATCCATATGAGACCTTTGCTTCTAATTATATGGCTGCTTAGTTTCCTTGAAAGCTGCTGCTAGAGGGACCTTGCTAAGTGCTTTTGTCTTGATTTCCCTTCTCTTCTTGACTTGTTCAGGGAACTTCAGCAGGGCTGTGAAGCTTGACTTCCATCTCTGAAGCTATGTTTGCTTTTTCCCAAATTATATTTGTTCTTATATCACAAACTGATTTTTTAATACTGCCTTTTATTTGTTTGCCTCGGAGAATCATTTGACTTATTATTCCATAGTTTCCCTGTTTTTTCCAAGCATCATATTGCCACTTCCAGCACCAGAGTGATTTTGATCAAGAGGCTGCATATCATAGCTGAGAGTTAGAGCCAATTCACTCTTAGTTCTGAACTCCTGCCTTAAATCCTGTCTCTGATGACTTGTTGGTTTTCACTTTGTTTGCCTTTGTAACATATTTCATTCACAATTCAATCTCAAAAAGATCCTGAGATACCCTAAAACATGGTTCTTGCCTAGGAACTTGTGCTCTTTGTGGCTGTTCTGCTTGATGTGTTTTGCAGACAGGTAAGCCATAGTGACCCTGGTCAATATTTGCAGGTTTAATATCTGATGATTCTGAAGTTCCTTGGGGGGCTCTGTGTGATGTAATGGAACTGACAGTCATCAGAGTGAGCTGCTCCTTTCTGACCCAGATTTGGTCCAAGTCCTGAAACTTCACTGCGTTCCATAAACCGTAACACGTGCACATCTCTCTGCAGGTGTGAGAGGGGCAAGCATAGACCCTCCCCTCATGTGAACAGATGCACACAATATACAGCTCAGCCTTTTATAATCTCCTATAAGGATTAACCTATGGCAGCCAAGACTGTGTTTTAGTAAAACTTGGCCATAATTTCATGTGACTCTAAAAAGCCCCAAATTAAATCACTTCATGGAGCAGGGAGAGACTTAATTTACAGCTCTGGTGCTTTCATAATGGGATATTCCATTGGGGAAGAAAGATATTGAGTCTTATTGAATCTTTCATGTGTGAATTGTGTTTAAATAATTGATAAAGCCTGTCCTTTATTGTTGACTTATTATTTTTTCCATGGTTTTGTACCTTACATTGAAGGAAATGACATTAATCAGAAGTTAAAAAGTTTTAGTTATCATCTCTTCCTAAAGGCTATGGGGAAATGAAAACAGACTGATCATTTCTTAGCAGGAGAGGAAGAATTCCCTGAACACTGTGACATGACAAATTACTGGATCTCTGCCATCTGGGGAAGGAGAACATTCCCGGATAGGGATCACCAGTGCACAAAAGTGGAGGATGACATATTCCTGCTCTATAATATCCAAACAGGCAGATGGGGAGGCACAATTATGTCATGTTCATAGAAATTTGCACAGGAGAAACTGAGGCCTAGAGGCTCTGTTACCAGTACCAAAGGAAGAAGCAAATATGATGGGGGTTTACCTGTAGTCTAATGGGGGGGGAAGTGTTAGAGCAACACATGGGGGAGATGTGTTGAATTTAAGCCAGTAAAAACTGCCTCTTTTAGGGGGCTGCTGGTAGGCATTTCTCTCTGGGTATGGAGCTCTTCATGCTTCTTATTTATTCCCTAACATCAGACAAGTAACCCTACCTACTGAGATGAGGGCTCCCCTTATTCCCCAGCTCTCTGCTACACTAGGGTGACAAAAGGGAGTTGTATGAATAGAGTATGAAGAAACATGACCAAAATTTGTGCCATCAAAGCTCCTTAATAGGAGATTGTGGGTTTAGCTGTGGTGTACTGTGTAAGGAAGTGATTTAGCTGCCACAAGTATCAAGAACAGCTTTGCTGGGGTGTCTGCAGTGCAGGAGGTGCTGTGTCAGCAGAGCTGCTGTTTGGAGACAAAATGCTCCTTGTGCTCCTCTGTGTAGAGAATGGTAAGTGAAAAAAAAACAACCTCTACAAAGGTGCTAAATAGGAGTATAGGACCCCTTCCCATATTTCATCCATGAGTACTTATATCAGCACTTCACAGCGAAAAATAAATCACCTTGACAAGAGATAAATCACCCTGTATTAAACCCCCTGCCCATAGGATTGCCAGGAGCTCTGGTGGCTTTGCTGACCCTTTTCAGGTCAAAAGAATTCCCCAGTTGTTCGGAACTATCTAGAGGAAGCAAAATTTGGATCAAATGTTGATTAAATGAATTGTGAAATATATTGATTTGCTGTGGCCTTAGTTTTAGGCATGACAAGCCAGAGGACAGGCCTTGGGAGCTCTGAGGAGTTCTGGGCCCTTGCTGTAAGGCAGGTGTAGGTGCTTGTATATGATTAGTCCTTCTGAAAGCTAAAAAGTCTGAGTTGGGGTGCAATGAGGGTGTGCTGACCCACAGGACCTTCTGTGTCTGTTGTGTTGGGTGAAGAGATGCTGGTCTAGGGGTTTTCCTCTAGTGAGAGTTCAGGCTCTCTGCTGTTAAAAAACATTAGAGCAATACTGGAGCCATATGTCTGCTGAATCCTCAAGTGCCACTTTTGGACTGACATGCAGTAGCTCTAGAGGTGGAGGATGTGGGGAGGTATTGCAATGTTTCCTCCAGGCATCAATCAAGCTAGTAAAACAGAAATCAGATTTTGAAGCTGTGCCTGACCAAAATCACCCTGGTGCAGCTATTCCCATAAGGATTCTGTGTTACAGAGGTTTGGATGATTGCATGCACGCAGGGGCAAACTGCTGTTTGCAACTTCTGCACAACATGGAGATATCCAGGAGTAATCTCCTCTGGGTCTAGAGATTTATGGGCCCTTTATGTGAACAGCCAATCCTGCATTCTGCACACCTTAAAGAAATTTATTCCTCTACCACGTGAAGTTTATTTTCTTGGGCTGTCATGTGCACTATTCTCAGGTGTTTGTGGCAGTGGAGAGAGAAACTCATTAAATCAGACTAAAGGTTGGGAATAATGATGTTCTTGCTAAAGTTAGCCCAAATTATCTTGCAAACCCCACCTCTCTGACTGTCATGGTGAGTGATGTCCCAGTGAAAGTTTGCTGATTATGTTTTGAGCAGAATTACTTAAAAGATATAGATACATTAATACTAAACTTGTGAATTGTCTATGAAAATGTCTTCATGTCACATGTCACTGTGCATGATACTGGGTTTGCTCTTGGGAAGACCTATATATACTTTTTGTATTTGTTTTTGATCTCCTGTGTGTCATCTTCCTAGGAGATGCAAGAAGAGGCAAGGTTCAAGGCTTTGTGCTTTGAACACAGATATATTTTTGGGGCAGTCCACAGCAAGGCCCAGGTGGCAACTGTCACCAGTGGACACAGACATACACTGTATCTCCAGGATTTTGTTGCCCATATCCAAACAGATATGGATGCTTACACCTCCTGCACTGTTTGTCTCCTCCTTCTCAGCCCCTTTCAGATTGAAGGCTGTCTTTCTGTGCATGTAAACCTGAAAACAGTGTGCACTTGCATTTGGTTAGATTTTCTGGGCATGGTTGAGTCTAAATGCTAATATAATTGGGGGAGCGTTTGTTAAAAAGAGCTTTTCTTTCAAATGAAAGAAACGATTTGGGTTATACTTAATCCAGGTGATTTGGGGGTTTGGATTCTTATTCTGTCTGCTTTGTTGTTTGGGATCCATGTAAATGAACAGCTTTGTTTTCCTTCAGTGTATAAACCCTCTGTAACTCCCTGCTGTAGTTGGTTTGCTGGGCATTCATCAGGCTTGGCACAGGCAGTCCCCAAGGTGTACTGTACTGCATGCCGTTCTTCTTGTTTGACACTTGCTCTCATCAGCATTTACAAATCTGATATGATGGTAATTAAACCCTGGATACTCTCCAGCTTTTTTTAGTGGCTTAATCATACTTTGTGCTTTTGATGAAACTCGGTGTTGAATACCAACAGCCGTGCTGATTGCTCACGAGCTGTAAAGACTAGGGTGAGCCATTCCCACCCTACAGTATTTTCTATCTTCCTTTGTATTGTGAAGAAACAGCATCTCTTAATCCTTTGTGTGTTGAGTTCTCCTTCGACCATCGTACACTGCACACTGAGCTGCATAGAACAACTCAGGGCACTCCATTGTCTAAACATCTCAAATGAGACTATTTGAAGCTGCACAATTCTGGAGTTACAGTGTGGCTCTCCCCAGCTGCCTATGAATAGTCTTTCTGCCAGCAGGTAATTTGATTCTCTCTTGAATGGGTTTATTCATATGTTTAATAATGTTGGACAGTTTGAATACATGGACTTTTCAGCCCTGCCAATAGATAGGTTTTTTTGCTAGCTTTCATTTGGACACTAGCAATAGAGGACAGAAAGCAAAGATGACAAGGTGTGCCCTCTTCTGCAAACTGCATTTTGTTCTGGGGCAGATCTAGCCTTGTCATGAGTGGATGTAATCTCCTCAGATATCCTGGAATTTGGGGGCTCATTATATGTGATATCAGATGTGCAGGAGGCTGATATAATGCTTTCCACCCTTCTTTCAGTGCTTTGTAAGAACAATCTTTCCTTTGAAAGTTACATAATTAACCAAAATAACAAACAGCAAGTTTGTAGTGCCAGTACAGAGTGTGACAGTGCAAGTAAGCAATCTGGGGTTAGCTGCATTGCAGATGAATCAGCCTTTTCTTTTTTCACTGTGCATGACTTTTGCAGAATGAAATGCTTCTCTTGGGTCAGAATGAGTGAAGGGGCCCAGTACTTTTATCTTTGAGGAATTCATTAATATTTGTCCTGAGTAAGAATCATAAAATCTACCCTAGGTATCAGCTAGATGAGGAAGGTCAAACCCACCAGGAGTACCAAGGACCTCACTCTAAACTGAACACCACCATCAGAGACTTTTGCTGTGCTGACACAGTTGTTAAGCTTTAAACCAAAGTGGTATGAGGAGTGTTGTTTTCACTGTGGTCAATTTGACCTGTATTTGCAGTTGTAATTTGACCTGTATTTGCAGTTCTTTTACGGTGGGTTTTTTGTGTGTGATACATAAACAGATGTGCAATTGGTTCTCTCCATCCACGCAGTAACATCCATTAGTGTTTCAGTTCTCTTGCTAAATGAGCTGCCTCTCCTCTGTGTGTGTCCCATCCATCACAGTGCAGTGTCTCAGTTTTGCACAGTGTAGCCTCTTCCTTTCAACATTTAGGAAAACTCCAAGTGAATCTTTTATTTTATTTAATTGCAGAAAGCTCTGAAAAAAGAAAAGTTCTCACAGTTATATTCATATCATCTTTATAGTGTTAGTATCTAGACTGCTTATCTTTAAAATAAAAACTTTTGGCTCCTTTGTTTTCCTTCTTCTCCCTGGAGACCTAGACCAATGTGCCTTCAGTCAGTGCTTGCTGCCAGAAGAAGGCAAGCCTTAATATAGCAAAACCCTGCAATCATCTCTCTGTTAGAATCATGGAACTTTTTTAGGTACTATAAAAAACATTAAAAGAAGCAGTTGTCCTGAAGAATTTAAATCCTGAGCAAATCTTCCAGACTATATATATGTATGTGTGTGTGTTACAAATGCAGGACCAGAACACATATCAGTCTGTTAACAGCAAAAGAGGATGAAACCTCCAATATTTAGTAAGAAAAAATCAGCTTCTCTTATACCTAGCTGCTGCTAGGAAAACATTGTACCTTCAATCCTGATTCAAATAATGTTTCCTAACATTAGGTATCATCTCTTTGCTGAGGCTGTAATTATTATTTTGGCTTCTCTTGACCCAAGAAGCTAATAAAAAGTCTGAGGAAGGAGGTTTTCTGTCAGTTGTTCCACTTAAAATGAGAAATTGGTATGTTAAGGGTGACTTTGATGCAGTCCTACGTATTTATAAGGAACTTACAAAGGCCTGTGTCCCTGAACAGAGCAGGACCAAAAATATCACTTAAAAGCTGATTTTTGGCTTTCCTGGGGCCATGTTGTTAATGCTTGCTGCCCCTGGCTTTATCTCTTCTGGCTTTTCAGCACACAGCTTTGCTTTTCTTCTTTTTTTGATCATTTCTGCTGATCAGTGTCTCGTCCCCTGAATGTACTTCCTGACATCCTTGCGAAGCTCTCTGTGGAATAATTAGTTCTGTTTGTTAGGGGTATCTAACAGTTTCCTTGCTTTATTTTGCCTCTCTTCCCTGTAGGCTGTTGTGTGCATCAGTAGGGTTTGTAGCACTCAGAATGGAGGTGGCTTTGCCCTGTGTTGGTGCCTGAGCCCCAGAGATGGCCCTGCTATCATTTAATGTCCAGGGCAGTGGGGACCTCACCCTGCACTTCTGGGGGGACATCAAGGGCAAGGAGATCACTGAGGGGACAAAGGAGGTTGTGTAGCTCCTTCCCTGCCAACCTGGCAGAAAGCTAGTAATGTTTTATTTGAAAATGGGAAAGATGCAGAGCTGGCAGTTCTGAGTTAAGGCTTTTCCTCCTGAACTGGCAGTTACATCCCTCCAAGTCAATGGATTGCAATGTTCAAATTGTGAACCTGGGGGTGGAGAAGACTTTGGAGGGTGAAGGAGCTTCTGGTTGTGTGGCTGTTTGGCTTGAACTGGCCCTTGGCCACCTCTGGAAGTGGTGTAAACAAGATTGGCTTTGGAAGGAGACCAGTTAGAGACCACGTAGTGACCTTGACTGTTGTAGCATGAGTCATTTTGTGGCATGTGTTTGTTCTGTTATGATTCAATCCAAGTCTCCCAGCTTTTTTTCTGAAGCATTGAGCATCTTCTCTTGATCCTAAGAGCAGTCCTGGATATGGAACACTTTTGAAGATCATGCCTTGAATGTCTGTATTTGGACTCAAATGGATCTGATCACCTACCAGGCACTTCAGCAAATGAAATTCATAATACCTGGCAGCAACAGATACAAGAGTGTTGCTGTGGGTCTGATATTTACATCAGAGATATGCTCAAACCCACACTGCAGTGTCTGTGTCTTCACCCCACATGTGAAGAACATCTTGCCTTGTTGTCACTTTGGATTCCTAGCACAGAAGTGCACCTGTGCAGATCTGGAGTATCATCAGTTCATCAGGAAGGCTCTGTCTCAAATGGTCTTTCACAAAACTTGGGTGAGAAATGAAGAGCATGCTTTAAACCTCTCATAAGTACTCACAATGGTAAAAGGGGCTTCTGTATTGCACTAGACTTTGCCACAGGGTGCAGTGTCATCCCCTATTGCCTTGCCCATGGGAAGCACCAGTGTGTTGGAACAGGGATGAAATTACTGATGGAAGTGCCAAGCATGCCAGCATCTCCTGCAGCCACATGGCAGTGCCTGGCATGTGAGGCACAATGGGAGTACCAGGGTGCTGGAGCATCCTAGATCACACAACCCAGACATGATTTGAGGACATTGTGTTAAATCAGTGCAGTTAAGCGTTCGAGATTTTTATTCTGATAATTCACAGCTCTGAGCACAACTGGTGGTTCAGGACACTCCTTGGTATTTCCATACATTGACTACTAAACTGTCTCTGTGACAGGAGATGAAAAGAAAACTGTATGTTGCAATAAGGCCTTATACTACTGTCATTTCTGTTTAGTTTCAGTGTGTTGCTGAGCACATGATACATCCCAGATCTGAGATAAAAAAGAACAGGTTTGGGTTGCTAATGGAATAGGTTACTTTAATGTAAAGTGCAAGCTAGGAATTGATGTCTGTTTCCTGTTTGAAGCTAAACAAGGTGAGTACAGCTAAATTACACTGTGAGCCAGCTCCTGAAACGTTAAGGAAATCAGAAAATCTGCAGATTCTATTAATGTGAGATGCTCTAGATGCTTTTGGAATACAGAATCAGCAAGAACAAAAAAGTATTTTGGTGAATAGATATGCTGGTTCAGTGCAAAATAATAAACAGACAAGAACAGGCAAAGATTTTTCAGATAATGGTCTCAACTGAGAATAGCTAATGAGGCCAATTAGCCCTTATGATGTAGCTGCCTTATGAGTGATCTGAGCAGCCTGTGGTGGGTGATGATTATCTTATGGCATTGTGTGAGCAGAGCAAGCAAAGGCTGCAGAGTTGTAGAGGAGAAAAGTCTAGTAGGGGAGCTTGACTGCAACCCAGAACTTTCCAAAGCAGGATGGCAGCAGAGAGGCTCTGGGTCACATGCAGGGCCTGAGGCTGGAGGTGCTTGAGGAGCATTGGGGGTCCCTGAGAGGCTGCAGAGGCTGCTCACAGGGTAAGGCCTTCCAGAAGAGCAGGAGATTTGAGGCAGGAGCCCAGTGACTCTGGAGAGTTTTGTTCCTTCCCTAGTGGAAGCAGTGGGAGAGCAGCTGGGTTTGAGACACTGAAGAATGTAAAGAGCATCCCATAGCCAAATCCTGATGAATAAAGCCTGGTTTGAGTGCATCTCAATGAGTACTGCTCTAGGTTTGAGTGGGGCTGGAGCAGGAACCTGTTTCAGTTAATTTGCTGAGTTACAGCCCTCTGAGATTAATTCTAGTTTTAAAAAGGTTGCTAATACGTTTTGGATGGAGAAACTGTCCCTGAAAGGATTGCTGGTGATGGGAGAACAGCAGAGACCATGAGGTCTAAATGTGTGAGGAAGCAGGAGGTAACACAAAGCCCTGAAATCAAAGGAATGAGAAGAAGCTTTTCAGTGACACAGGTTGGAGATGAGTGGAGAGGAAGCCTCATCTTTCCAAGGGGCTTCCAAATACTGAGTGGGACATTGGTGCCTTGGTCCTGGTAGCATGTTGTATGCTATTCCAGACTTTCTGAACAGTGCCTGCCTGCAGTGTAGGAAATCTTCTTTCCTTTTTCTACAAGACTTGTCATTTTCTTCACAGATATTGTCAGCTGCAAGTGATTGACAGTAGGAGGATGCACATAATGGATGTAATTAAGGAAAAGATGATCACATAAAAGATTAAGAGCAGAGTATTACAAAAGATGGTTGAAAAAGGCATTTGCCTTAGTTTGTGCTTATTTCTGTGTATAATGTTTTGCCACTTTATGAATGACAGAGATGGGCTAAGTCTTGCTACCCATAACTGGGAAAGTTAATAAGGAAGATGTATGGCTCTGTGTGTGCATCTAATTAAGAAATGTGCCTGCAATGCATGTTTTGGACAGGGAAAGGGAAATATGGGAAGTGTTACTGCTGCACAGTGAATGGGTGATTAGAGCAATGAAAAGTAGGAGAATCCTATTCAAAAAACAGTGAGAAAAACATGCTTTAAGCATAGATACTCTTGGTAGAATATCTAGATGTGGGCAGGCTCATTTTATCCTTGAATTCAGAAAATGCTCGAAGGCACAGCTAGGGTAGTGACCAAAAGGTATCTGCCATCCTGGTCTGGGTTACTGAACATCTTGTCTAGGAACATTTTAAGAGGAAACTTCGTTTCTTCTAGAATAGAAATGTAGTAAAGCAAAGAATTGGCAGTTAGAGGGATTTCTAGAGACAAATGTCTGAAAATGATGTGATAATCCTTGGTAAGGAAAATACACATGGCAGCAAAGGGAGAAGACTGCCCCAGGTGATATTTTTCTACCTGTTTCTTCTGTTAGTGCATAATTTTATATAGAGTAGATTGAAATTGTTGTTTGAAATAGCCTGAGTAGCCTTCATGATGGGCAGAGGAAAGGAGGCTTTCATAATTAACCCGGGATATTACTTGATATCCTCTCAGCTTCCATTTTTCTGTTCATTGTTTCAATAGCCTAATTGCTGTAGTTTCATTTATGTAATTAAACTTCTTCTTACCATAAAGAACATTTAATTTAGCATTAACAGATTATTTAAAGATTGTTTTTATGTTCATATCATATTGATGCTTCAAAATAATTTCAGAGCTAAATACTTCTTGAAAATGATCGGCAGGTTCCAGCTGAGACATATAAGATAAGTTACAGCCCTATTAATTAGAAAAGAGGAAGACATGATGAAGCTGGCTAACACTTTCTGTGCTGGATGGTGTCTGTGCTCTTCCCTGGCACCTCTGTGCCCTCTTTCTCTTTTTATGGCATGTGGCCCTGGTGGAGCTTAAGGCTACGTCCCCTCATCTTGTCTCTAGGAAGAAGAGGCCAAGCCCCACCCTGAGCCAGGCTCCTGGCAGGGAGTTGCAGAGGGTGAGAAGGTCTCCCCTGAGCTTCCTCTGCTCCAGGCTGAGCCTCCCTAGCTCCCTCAGCCTCTCCTCATGTGTCTTACTCTCTAGACCCTTCACCAGGACCTCGCTCCAGCACCCCCAAAGCACACCTGCAAGAGCCATTCAGCTGAAATATTTGCCTGTGATTGCTTGTCTCCCAAGAAATGTCAAGAAGCTCAGAGTTTTGCCAAGGAAAATGAGCCCCATGTGTTAATCTGGAGTGAGAGCAGTGAATTCAGCCCTGAAAAGTGTCTATCCCCATTCTCTCTTCCCTTAACACATGTAGAATTATTCTCCTCCCCACCACTGAGACAGACTAAAGCCTTTGTAACATCTGAAATGAAATGTGAGAATATTCTTCAGAGGAGCTAAGCTCTACTGCCTTGCAGTAGTCTCCATCTCAGGCAAGTTGTCTTTAAAGTCATGATTATCCAATTGCATTCCTATCACATCCAAAAGCATACAAAGGAAAGGGGTGTTTGTAACAGCTGATGGAGGAGGGAACATTTGGGATGCCTTTGACCATCTGTGAGTTCTTTTGTTGTGTGTTCCTCTGGAGCCTGGGCTCCTCAGCAGGAGTCACTGAATGATCCTTGTGACAAGGGAGACTAGAGGGTTCCAGGAGTGTAGCATCTCGGTCAAGTTTAAGGTGAATTTTCACTTGAATAGAGTGGAGCAACAAAGGAGATTTTGCATTGTCTTCAAGGGAAGTGCAGTACACAAAAACTCCATGAGTGCAGGAAGGGGTTGGAGTGCTCACATGAGAGGTGAATGGAAGCAAGTTCAAGGCCAGATCAGCAGTTAACCTGAGGGAGCTGCATCTGTATTCTGCTCACAGGGCACCCCTGGGCTGGGTCAGTGTGAGCAAACCCTGTTGAGCTCAGCACTGGGTGTCTGAAAAACAGAAACAAACCCACAGACATCCAGGAAGAACACTGGGGTTTGGAAGTTTCTGAAGTGTTGACCTGTGGGTCACTCTGTGCCAAGTATGGCAGGCTCTTTGGAATTGCTGGAATTGCTCTGTTTCCACACAGGCACCACAGGGTTGTGGTGATGTGGCTGATCCTTGGGCACTCTGTCCCTGGGGCTCAGGGCAAAGGACGTAAAGCAAATGAAGCTTTTGCCCCTCAAGCAAACAGAACTTGTGACAATGCCCTAAACTCTTGGATTTGCTGCACAACAGGCAGGTTTGCCTGCAAGATCAGGGCAGGGCAAAGGCACAGGCTGTGCCTTAGGGGCTCAGGGTTGTGTTGCTTGTAGCTAATCCCTGGATGCTTTTCCATTTGGGATTTGCCTCTGAGGGTCAGTTCCTCTGGCAATGTTGCCTGCTGGCTTTGTGCCTATGTTCTTCTCATACACATGCACTTCTACACCTAGAAAGCACAAACAATTGAATAATACATTTTTCAGTTCTTTTGGGGCACAGTCTTATGCCATGAATTTGCAGAAGTATTTTCCTAAGGAGGCTTTAGGTAGATTACTGTTTTCTATAAATTAATATTTTTCTGCAGATGTGGGCTTAAATTGCTTTTCTTCTGGATTATGAATCTTGTGAATTGTTTCAATGATGCTTTTAGGAGAATAAATAGATAAAATAGAAATAAGAATTGTTTGTGCCAAGACTTGATGGATGTTTTCTTGTTTCTGGGAACATGCAGGCAGCTGGTTGCTGGTTTTTCCCCTTTTTTTTTTTTTTTTTTGTTTTTCAATGCTACTGAGAGGTAGTCTGGCACATTCTGCAGAGTGAGATTTAGTTGTGTGCAGAGCTTAAATACAAATACTGTAATTAAAAATTATGACCTACCTGGAAAGCTGAAACTGAGCTGTATGTTAC
>NW_008665234.1:5031-72578 GCF_000695815.1 Acanthisitta chloris | reverse complement strand
TTTCCCTGCACTAGTGTTTCAATAGTGACACTCCAGAACATCCAGGCAAATTCTAAAGATGAGTAGCTAACCTTGTGCTTCAGGATGTCCTGGTGAGCTGCTACAGAGGGCAGTGGGGCTCGGATTGCTGCCTCCCCTGCTGTTTTACAATGTCTTAGAAAGATGACCATTTAAAATGCCACCTTTAAAAAGTACAGATGTTAGCAGAAGGTTCTCCCTCTTTCCTCTAGAAATGCACTCTGTGTAGGACACAGTCTTGGTGTGTCTGCCAGTGTAAGAGCTCACTGATAGAGGCATCTCAGTGGCAATTCCCTAAGGTGATCTGTGTCCAGCCCTCAACAAGCCAATCCCAGCTGGAAACTTCTTTGGCTATGTCCAGGGTTGCTTTCAGAAATCCTGTCCAAAGGCTTTTCTCTATTAGTCTCCTCTGTGTGCAGTGGCTGTGGTTACTCCAGAGGTGTAACAGAATGGGAATTAATCTTGCAGAATTTGGAGAGGGGTTAGTTCCCCAGGCCAGGTGTGGAAAGGGCTCATTGCCTTACTGGCAGTCCATGAGCTGCAGTGTTCAGAACAGCAGTGTTATCTTCAGTTGGACTCTGCAGGGGTTAGGTTCAAAACCTTTGGAGTGTCACAGAATTTGGTAACGTCACATCAAATGAGGGTTTGCTCTTAATATTATTTAGGGATAGGGTTTTTTGCAAGTACTTAACTCTTCTGCATCAGATAAAAGACTGTTAAATGTGTTTGCTTTTTAGGAAATTTCAGCCTAGCAGCTGGAATGGAGCTGACTAATAAGTAATCTCAGTAGAAGGAGCCTGAAACCTCCAGATGATCACAGGGATAGGCAGAGCAGCAGCTGATCTGATGAGGTGATTAAGAATCAAGCATCCATGACAAATAGCCCTTCAGAGGAAGTTAGCTTTTGTGGGAGCAACTTGAGCTGACCCTGAGGTAGGATAATTATGCTGAAACGACATGAATTGCCCAGCACACTTACATGTATTTTAGTTTCTTGCCCTTCTGATCATAATTAAGTGCCTCTACCAGATCAAAAGCTGTTTTAACTCATTTGGTAATAAAATTACTGTGCCTACTGTGCTGTGTAAAGTTTAAGAAAACCTTAATGAAACAAATTCTGTCAAGGGAAGCTGCTTTACTCTCCCAGGGTACTTAGTTGAAATCAGATGGATATGGATTTGTAATTTGTATTTATTGCACGTGTTGTGTGGAATCTCCTTGAGGGTGACCATTGGTTCAGATAGCATGGGATGTTGTAGTGCTGAGAATGTGGTTTTCTCATGTAAGACCTCTCTCCTGGAACAGATCCTTGCCACCAGGACTCACCTCAACAATCTCTTAATTTCCTTTGTGTTCTAAAGCTTTAACACTCGTTTCATTTGAGTGTACCTACTCACTCTGGGTTTGTCAGTGTGGTTACAGAGCTGCAGGACTTGGGCTGTTTATCTGGGAGAATTATGCATCAGACCCAACAAAACTGCTCACAAGCTTTAGTTTTGCACACTTTCAGTTTTGCTTGTACAAACTATCTTCTCTTGGGCCCCTGTATTCTAGTAAACATGAGAACTGAAATGCAAACAGACTATATTAAAGAGTGAAAAACAATATGGTTTTGTACAAGATGTTGCATTTTGATTTCATATGATTTTATATCATTTCCCTCAAGCAAAATATAGCATGCTTTCTTTCTTATATTTCAGACCAAACGTGGGGTTTTGTTCTGATTCATTGAAAGCTTTGTGGATTTGAGTCAAATCTGTATTCTAGGATTTGGTGGTTTGTGTATTAATTCAGCTCTTCTCTCCCTGCATTTTATGTTCAGACATTACTCTCGAAATCAGGGGCAGGATTATGAAAGATCAATATATTGAATGAAACTTCTGATTTATGAAAATTTAGAGAGGGATAGCTGTAACTGTCCTGTTTTCTTTAAACAAAAATAGCAGCCTTGTTTTAATGAAAACTGTGGAAGATAAAGACTTTGGTGAATAAGTTACAGTTGTAGCATTAAATTCAATTTTATTGTTTTAAAATTTGTGATTTGATGTGAGAAAAAATGGATTCTTGAGTTAAATCAGAACCAATGTTCCCAGATCCAGAACTGTTACTACTATTTAGAAGGGAATGATGTATAAAGCATGGATCTGGGCTGAGACCAGGAATTTAAAACTCGTGTTTTGGTTTACTTCCCTACCCACCTTGAGTGAGTGGTGGCTAAAAGCTTTGTGGTTTTTTACTTGTATTTACTCATACTCAGTGCATACACTGCATTGCCACTGGAAGGCTGGATGAGCTGCTGCTGTCATTCGTTTTTACTCTCTTGATCACTTTGCAACTAAAGATGTTTTTTCCAAAATATAGTTTGTTGTTCACTGCTAGACTCAGTCGAGACCACGTCAGCATTGAGTACTTGCTGCATTGTCATGTGTTGCAGTATGCAGTGAATGCTCTGGATTCTCAAGTGTTCTTGCCTATTAAAGGTTTGCATTAAGTGCCACAAGGGAATCTTGTCCTGGCTGCGAGAAACAGTGGCTGCCAGCTCACAAACAGGACACATTAACAAGTGATCCTTGCTGGTCCTGGTAAGCCATGCACTGTTCATGGCATGGTGCAGACCAAAGGGCAGCTCTGCACTCCGAAATCTCCACTGCATTTGTGGGAGCACAGTGCTTCCTCCAGCTGGGCTGGGCTGGCACTAGGCTGAGAGAATGAAGAGCTCTCCTCATTAACCAGCTCTGTTCAGTGCCAGTCTGTCTGGTGTGGTTCATGTCTAGCACAGTACCCACAGCTGCAGGCAGTATCACAGCACAGGCAGATTGGGGCAGATATCTCTGGGGCTTTCTGTAGCTGCTCAGGTTCTGGGATTTCATGCCCTCAGGCAGCAGTGGTAGTAATGCATGGAGGTTACTCTCTGAAGAGCACCACTGACTGAAAACATGAGTGTTTCCCTGTAAGGACCCATGAGCCTTTTGCCTATGGATGATATTGGGAATATTCATATCTCAAACCAACAGTGTGCTGAGGACTGAGCAGGGAGCTGCTTTGCTTAGGAAGTGGAGCAACACTGTTCACACATTGGATAGTGAAAGTGAGCACATTCCTTGACCTTCTTCTGCTTCAAATATGAAATTTTAAGTTTAGAAAACCTGTCCTTTGACCGTAACTCGTCCTTCATCCCCATTCTATTCTGCATCCCTTCTCCTTCATTCCTCACACACATTCATGAAATAGGCAGGTATAGTCTCTGGGACCTCTGGGAGATTACAGTAGACTGTAAGGAGAATGGAAACTATCAAAGTTCATCTTGCACTGAAGCAAATTCCTTTGTGGCTTTAGAGATACAACCTCTTGCTAATTTGCTATGTGTTTTTCGCTCCATAGAAAGGCAGTGCAGACAGAGAGAAGAATTGATGGCCAAAAAATAGAATGAGGCTATAGGGGTCAAAGGAATGGCAGATGGTTTGGGACTGTATTCACATTGAGTTGTCATCTTTTGACTCTCAAATGCTCTTCCTTTCCCACATTGCTTCATTCTATTGCTGTAGGAAGAGCAAGGTTTTTCTGATTAAAACCTCAGGTGGGTTCAGGAAAAGGGAGTGACAAGTCTTTTTCAGAGATGTCCAATAACCAGAGTTACTGAGTACATTTCATAGACTTCAAACATCACACCACAGATCTGCTTTCTTAATATAAACCCCTAGGCAGCACAAGAACTGTTCTGGATCATGGAGCTGCAGTTTTCCCCTGGATTCTAGGAACTGCAGTGCATTACCTATCCCATGCAGACACTGCCCTCCTAGTCTAACGAGCTGGCACTGTCCTGCACTGGCTTGTGTGTTTTATAACACAGAGGCCCCACACAGCTGCCCACTGATTTAAAGAATGTAAAAAGATGCATTCTAGTCAAATGCTATACTATTTGCATTGTCTGGGTGATGGAAAATTAACTCGTTCCCCTTGACCGTGCTGCTCAAGTACATACAGAACACATCAGTACCTGCTTGCATTGCTCAGTGTAGAATTTTTCTTTTGGTGGCTTATGATAAAGGTTTGCATGTCCTTGTGTTCTGCTATTTTCATTGTATACCACTGCCCCTCTACTCTTAAACACAGCTGCTGCAGAGTTACACTGGCACAAGGAATTCGCCTTAACTTGAACAGGAGGCATTCTGCTGGCTTGACAAGGATTACACTTCTCTGTGCTTCAGCAACACTTAGCTGTGGAGCACAAATCAGTTGTGAACATCATGCAATGCAAATATCTCATGATGCCTTTGGGGGCAAAGAACAGGAGAAAGGCTGAGCTGAGCTTTGGAAATTGCCATCAGTTGATTTGCTCTTGTGATAGTTATTTCATGAAAATTATGCATCCTTTTTTGCTACTAATGGACTCTTCAGATGTGAAATTTGTCCAAGAGGCAAATGCCTTAACTTCATGGCCAAAAATCTTTCCTGACCACTTGTCATAGACTCTTCCCTGGTCCTTCAGCCCTTGGATTTTGTCTGTGCTGAGCAGCTGCCTGTGTTTTGTTCTCCTCCCTCATTGCCCTCTTCACACAGACTGTGCAACCTTGGGGCAACACAAGGGAAGGGATGGGAGAAACCAGGAATGTATTGGGGAGAATTGAAAAGATGAGAGAAAATCACCGACTAAGCTCTTAAAGAGAGGTACCAGGTCTCTGGAAGACGACAACTAAAATGATTAAACTTTAGAAAATAAAATTTGGTATTTGAAACTCATAAATCAACAGTCACATTGAATCCTTTGTGTATTCAACTTAACTAAAATTCCACAGATTCAGAGGCAAACGATTAAGTATTTGACAGTATCTCTCAGATTTCTGTCAGTCACATGTTACCTGTTCTAAAGAGCAGACAGATGCTGCAAATTCTGATGGCACTGTAGATTATGCAAGGAATGAGTATCAGGCCTCACTTCTCTCTTCTGATCATCCTTGCTCTGAGAAATCTGTTGTCCTAAGTAGGGTGTTCGTGTTTAATGTCTACCCAAAGAGGCTTTGGAGAGGTGGTAGAACTGGTGCTTTTTGATTCTAGTAGGTGGAGGCCTCTTGAAGTGCTTGGCTCTGTCAGCTTCAGCTCTGGCAGAGGAGGGAGGTGGAATTAGCATTAAACCATTTTAAATTGTGGCACTTGACTAACTACAATTAGAGCAAAATATCTTCTAAAGTGTCTGATTATATCTTACAGTCAGAACTTCTAAATAAAATGGATAAACATACCTTTAGAAGGAAAACAAGAGCGAGTGTTAAGCACAGAAAACAAGGGAGATTGCTAAGGATAATTATTATATGCAACGCCCTGCGTGAGGTGTTAGTGTTTTGTTGATTCTTTGGTGCTATATATTTAGAAAAGGAAGCTGAACTGTCACCTTTGTAACCGAATGGCTTATCAACCGAGTGCATTAAGGAGGAAACACATCGCTTATGTTACATTTACGTGGTTAATCTGTCTACCACATCCCGAGTTTCTCCCTACTCAGTCGGTAAAAGATTAGAGCCTTTTTTTCATAATTGCTTTGTTAAACCACTTCACTGAAATTAGCATTTAAATAAGGGTAAATTGAGCACTGAACTGAATTTCCATGAGAATGTGATAAACCCCAAACCTATACAAGGTCTATAAGTGGAGCTAGCTGCAGTGTGTGCAGGCTTTGTGTTGAGCAGGAAAGCAGCCAGGGCACAGCTGCCATCCAGGACAGGGGCAGCATCTGTGTGTGTTTGTATGGTTTGCAGAGCAGTGAACTCTGAGGTACCTGGCACCTCTGAATAACACAAAATCCTAAGACATGTGGAGGGCTCTTTTTGTCTACTGAAATGTTCATGTATGTACGGCCTCAACTGGGATTTGACTTACTCATTTCAGGTGCAATGATGAATTAAAATGAGGGAGAAAGGGAGTTCAGCATAGGAGAGTCCTTCAGAATTCTGTCTTTTTAGCAGCTTTCCAGATGACAACAGTTGAGTGAGAAAGTGGTTTTTACCTCAGGGTTATTTGGCCAGTCTGTAGAGAGAGTGAGTGCTTAGCACCCTGTGTGACCAAGGCTTGCTCGGGGCACTCAGATGTCATGCACACCCATTCCATTGGCTTTCACAAGACATATGTGAGCCAACTGTGTGGATGCAAAGCCTGAGCTCTTCTGCAGGTCACCTTTGGTTTCATTTTAGTGGGAAAGCCAGACCAGCATCAGTGTGTCTAGCCTGATTTTAGGATGAGAGCAGAAGCACCTACAAGAGCCTTCCAGGAGGACTGTTCTCTTCATGACATGGATATTCAATTCCTATGCAGGGATCCTGGTCTGGTTCTTTGAACAGCCTTGTAGTGTAATTTGGGATAATGTCAAAATCCCTTAAGAAAAAGGGGTTTCTCTCCATCCTTTCCAGATATTGGAAAAATATTCCTCTATTAAGATATGGCAAAAGGAGACCAAGGTACAGAGGAAGATGAAAGAAAGTTGGGTAATGTGATGGCAAAACTCAGAGAGGAGTGGATGTAAGTATGAGAAGAAAAAAGAGAGGACATTCAGGGCTGGTGGTGGAGAACAGACGGCTGCATTGGCCAGAAATTGTAATTCTATGTGTCTGAGCATTTGAAGTCGACCCATACTAGTTTAGAACTGAAGGGATCAATTTATTAAAAATTCTTTAAACAGAAGCTGTTTTCTAACTCAGGATGCTAAGTCAGCTGTTGTCCTGGTTGAGGCTCAGAAAATTTTGGCCAGCATCTGCCCTGATAAAAGAGATATTTTTTTCTTTCTGGCTTTTCAGACATCATTGACTGTTCATGCTGCCAATGTAAAGACAATTTCAGTAGCAGATGAAGCAACTGCTTCGGCCCCACTGGTCACTATGGATGAGAAACCAGGCTCATGGCATTTCCATTGGTTGTCAAAAATGTCCTATCCCCAGGGCAGTGTCCTCTGTGATATGGTGCTTTCTGATGTGGAGCAGAATGCATTCCCAGCTGTTTGCCCTTCAGACAAATGGACAAAAGACTTGCTTCCATCCCAACAGAGAGGGGCCTTCCTTCCTTGCCCTTGCCCTTTCCCCTTCCCTTTCCCCTTCCCTTTCCCCTTCCCTTTCCCCTTCCCTTTCCTTCTTTTTCTTTTTTCTTTCTTTCTTTTCTTTCTCTTTCTTTCCTCTTCTTCTTTTCTTTCTGTATACCTCACTTACATATCATCCCTATGCTGTGCAGTTGCTGAACACCTGTCCTTTCAGCAGCAATGTGTTTCTTCCGAGCTGTAAAGAGCATGGGTCAGCTGTGTGGGAACACACCACAGGGCTGTGCATCACAGTACTTTGTCTTGCAGTGTCTTTGTACAGCAGGAAGGAGCAGTATTTGTCTGTGTAAGGAGCCAGGCTACAAGAAAACACAGGTCTTTCCTGTGACCTTCAGTTAAAGGACCTTGACTTAGAAATGGCATTGAACTCTTGACAGAATTCCCCAATAAATCTGTTATATGTTAATCTATTTAGTAATCTCTCTGTTGACCCATATACACTCCTGGCCTCCACACATCCTGTGGCAATTAACTTCACAGTGTAATGATGTGTTACATGCAAAAACCATGACCGTGGGGAAGGTACATCGGAAGTTGTGATTTATGAAAGGCCTGAATAATGCAGGTATCAGCTGAATGAAACCTTTGAAGATCTGCTTATTTCACTCCAGATCTGATCACAATTCTGCTCTCGGTCTGATTTTTATGCTGGTTTGGCTTTGCCATTTTTAGGTGGGATCAAAATTAGGCCAACGTACTTCAAAGGGAAGGCATTATGTGATGTTTCTGATTCAAAAAAGCCAAATCCACTCTTAATGAGAAGTAACCCAATGCTTCTTAAGGAACATCTGAAATCTATAAATATAACCAAACTTGTGTTACTTCCCTTTCATATAGGTACCCATGTGTTTAATAAGAAATAACATTGAAGTCTTGGAGTGCTGTGGTTGTGATAAGAGTTGATGTAATAGGCTTTGATACTATTAGGTTGAAGAAATTCAATTAATAATTAAGGTGTTTGCTGATAGCAGTCATGAAGCACATTCAGAGGCAATTATTGCATTCTACATATTTGATTTAGACAAAAACACGTGTATGTCTTTGCTTGCATACCTTGTTCCATAGACAAAGGTGTGGGATGTCTGACCAGAGAGGGAGGGGTGGGTGACAAGAAATCCCAGCCCAACTAATGCTAATTGAAACAACGTCGGTACCTTGTTGGTGTTGCTGTTTCATATAAGAACTGTTTTCTGCAAGGCTGTTTCAGTTTCTTCCCATGTGTATGGATCACAGTCAGAAGTTTTAGCCTGCCTGGAGATTTCATTCCCTTAAAGTGAGGGTCTTGCAAAAGGGCCTAAAGCCATCTCAGTTGTGCAGAACAGTAGAACATCACTGCAATCAGTTGATATTTGGCCCAGATTTCCCATTGCAGGCACAGGGCAGTGCCCACTGTCGCACACGCAGTGGGTGCCCTCAGGTGGGTTGGGAGGTAATGCCAAAGTCAGCCCCCAGTAACTGTGTTTCCTAAACTGCATGTTGCACACACATCCTGCCAGGCTAAAATACTGAGTCACATATCTTATAACTGCAGGCTGATGAGTCTCCTGACCTCCCGCTGTCACGCTAACGTGACCGCACACTTGGACCCTTCCTGAGCCAATAAATTACTCCTTTTCTTAATTCCCTTCTACAGATTGCTGCTATCTCTGTAAAGGAGACTACCTATCTCATTAATTTGTAATTGTGCTGAAATATTGGAGCCTTGAAAGTGGCATGTGAACTGAAATACAAATACAGTAGATGAGAGGCTGCCAAAAGGCTGTATAAAGTCAGTTAAATTATATATTACTGTAGACTGATAAATTATTTTATCCTTTGGGCTCTGGTATTACTTGGATCCTTCCTCATACAAGTTGGAGTAATGTAAGGGCAAGTGCAATGAGGATGTGGTATTGCATATGTGAAGTATATAAACACACACATAAACTATAAAATCTGCAGTACAGGAAGATTCTCATGGCAGTAAATGGAAGAAATACTGTTACCTCTCATAGAATTGATATACATGGATATCATATCAGGTGAACTTTTCTCAAAAACTCTTGTATTTCAGTAAAATGTGGCTTGTGAAACAGATACAGTGCAGAGGCTCTTACAAGCATAGGTAATATTGACAGCTTTTCAGTTGGATTGAATATTTATAGACATATTTAGGGACTTTGCATAACATGCAATGTTATACTGCTTTAATAAATCCTTTTGCAAGAATTCTCTGAGAAACCCATGTGATTTGTTGTATGGGTAAAACACGTAATTTTTGGAAGTGACATAGAACAGGGTGAATCCTGTAGGCAAGGAAGTCCAGTTTTCATTGTGGTTTTGGGATGCACACAGTTTTGTTGTACCAAGCACTAACAGATGAACTATCTTTGCTTAGTACAAATTTCTGGATAGCACTTTTCAAAGGAATCGAATGCTCATTTTTCCACAATGCAGAAGGAGGAGGCAAAGGAGCTCACCTGAGCCAGGGTGAGAGAGCAGCTGCAGAGCAGGACCACGAGGGGCTCCAGAGCCCTTGTACTGTCTAGCTCACAGATTCTGGAGGGCTTAAAGTTGGTTGTGGGTTTGGGTTTTTTCACAGTAAACCCTTTAGCCAGCATGAATATTTTGTAAATAATTTATTAGGTTATGATTGCATAACCTCCCCAACACAGGAGCTGTGTGCCTATTCATCATTCACTTTGGTTTAGTTTTTATCATGGAGATTTTTTTTGTGATGACAGAAAAAAAGGAAAGATTTTATACTATTTTTAACTGACATTGAACTACTTGAGTGTCAATGTGTAAGTTTGGGTTGTCAGGAGAGCAAAGCATGAGCTATCAGAACAAATAAAGGGGGATGAGTGACCCACGTCTGAATAGTTTTTGTTTGGTTCCTCTCTCAAGCATTAGTGTTCTTTCATATCTTGCACACTTTGTTGGACTCAGAGAAATCTATCAGCTTTCCTGCAGTGTTTTTAACAAGTCTGAAAATATTCAAAGTCAACACTTGAAAATATTTTAATGTATTTTACCTTTGTCTAACTTCAATCTGGATTGGTTTTTATAATGAAAAGTAAATAAATTTTATGCTGAGGAGAGCAAGTATCCCTTTATTTTTTTGGCATTGTTCTTGAATTGCAAAGCCCCAAAAGTGAAGGATAAAAGGAATGCAGAGACCTAATGATGGGATAATGTGCAGTGCCATCTGCAACAGGGCCCAGTGTGACTGTGTGCTGAGCTTTCAAAGGAAAAAAAAGTCATCAAAGCCTGCTCCAGTTCCAGTCTGATCCAGCATCCTTGAACCAAAGCCTCCCACTGACAGGAAAGAAAATTGGGATGGTCCCTTAGGCACATCAGACGTGACTGCAGTCAGAAAATCTCAGCAATGAGGGAGAACCAGTTTAATGGCACGCTTAATTTTCTCTCCATTTCCAAATACGACTCTTTATAATTCTGCTGGTACTGATTAAAAGCAATCCAATGTGCAAATGTCCTCCCATAGCAAATGACTGATTAAACATCATGAATTTCTGCTCAGATGGTGGTACAGATCACCCTGTCAGTTGCTTGCTTCTGTTTGAAATTACAGTAAATCATAGTGGTATTTCCTACTGGACATAAAATGAAATTTATTGCCCCAGCATTACTTTTAGCATAGTAAAAATGGATCCCAAATACAACATTCTCCATAGCTTACAGTTATTTTTCCCCCACTAACTGATTTTTATGATATATCTAGATATGTCTGGATTATGCCATTGAATTGCTATTCTTCCTCCTTCCTGGGATAAATCCACTTACACTGGTGGTTAATTGCTCACAGCACTGTGTCTTCCACACAGGAAATGCAGAGTTGGTAATGCTGAAATTTCTGCTGGCTGGCCTTGCTGCTGTGGGAAGGGACACATTCACACAAGTACTCAAGAGCAGCTTTTGAATATTCAAACCAGCAAGAACTTGTTTTGAAGTCTAGTTTTACCTGCCTTTGCATGGAAAATAATGAGTGTCTGGAAATGAGATATAGCAGAGGGTCTGGAGTATGCAAATTCATTTTACTGTACATGGCTTTAATGTTCTACTGGTAGATGTTACTCTGTTTTTCAGTGTAACTCTGTATGTGCTCAGAAAGTGGTCATTAACGTGGAGAGGGACAGGACTGCTGAAGGACGGGGCAGATTTCCTTCCCAAGCAAATTATTTTATACCAGCTGACTCTCCTGATGAGCTCTTCTAAGTGGGTTGGACCAAATCACACACATTTCATATGGTGAGATTGAAAATTGCTTCTGAGAGCCTCCCAAATTTGTAAGCTTCCTCTGAGTATTCAGCAAATTTCACATGTGATAACCTGGATGGGAGCAGGGGGAGAAGAGGAGGAGGTTACATGTAATTCCTGAGGTGTATGGAGCTCAGACAGAGCAGCTGGGTGACAGCACTGATGGATAGCTCTGTCTCACTCACTGTGTGCAGCAGCACAGTCCCTGGCCACAGCCTGACAGCTGCCTTTCATCTCCCTGAGTGCTCTGCCTCCACTAAACTGTTAACAGCATCCCTGCCTTGGACAGCTGCATCTACACAGGTTTATTGAACTTCAGTCAAAGGCAATGAAGGCACACTTGTGTCACTGCTTGACCTCAGTTGTGTTGTCTACAGGGCTGAGTAAAATCTCTGGGCTACTAGGGTTTTATTGCTGTACATGGATTGAAGGAAGGAAGGAGTATTTCTTTATGGTCTGGAGATCAGCTGAAGTCTGATTTAAAGGTTGTCAGATTGATTTCAGGCTGGTGATAATGCTTTTTAATGTCATACTCTGCACAGCTGCTTTTTTGTTGATCCATGTTCAAATATATTGCTCAAATCTGAAAAAATAACTCTTCTGTTCAGCTTTCCTCTCAGTGGTGTAGAAATCATTAACATCCGAGGACCCAATTTAATGAAATATTTTGATATAATGAAGTTCTAATGGAACTTCAATGTATGGCAAAATTCTCTGCTGCATTAGGGTCTCCAGTCTCAGTTTTACAAAAGTAAGGTGCTAAAGGAACTGGAGCAATGGGGAAGACAGACCTGTCTTACATATTCCTGAATTTTCTTCATTGAAGCAAGTGGGGTTTTGTCAGTTCTGTGAGCTAAATGATGCTGCTTCTTAGTTGATACAGACTTCTTTACTGAGAGGTGGATGGCAATGAATAACATGCCTTGAAGAAGTGATGAATCATGGTTTTTAGTGCAGTGGGTACTTAACACTTCCAGTGCTTCTTGAAATCTGGCCACCTGTTCAGGTGACCTTTGTCAGCATTGAAGAAAGAAGCAAATTTAGTTACCATTGTTGAAAAAGATTAGTTTACAGTTAGGGTAGAGTGTCATCTCTGAAACTCCTATAAGCTACAGGTTAAATTTAAGCAGAGGTTTAATGGGAATTTTAGTAGGATTAGGTGCCTTTTCAAGCCATTTTTAAAGGCAGTTGCAGTTCCATCTTCAGAGCAGGTTAAACATGCCTATTTGATCTGAATCCACAGAATTAGAATAAACACATTGTATAAGAAAATGTGGAAGAACTTTGTCCTCTTTGTGCCTTCACATGGCACCGGAGGACCACAAGCCTGGCAAATGCAGGACTGCGACACTTGGAATTTCTCTGCCTCTTTTGTGCATGTTCCTAGTATTTCTCAAAGATTCCCAGGAATACAATAAAAATACACTTGCCTCCTGCTTTCTGCCACAGCTCAAACTGTGTTCAGAGGCAGTGGGAGGGGATGGACACCTTTTAAAGTAAGATGCTTAGCACTCTGTGTCTTGTACGGGAGGCAATGCCTACCTGCACCCTGCCCTGTGCAAGGCAGGACACTGTGTGCTCTGCAGGGACCATGGCATCAGTGCCAGTATTCTGTGGAGCCAGAGGTGTGTTTCAGTCTCCCAACTTCTGTGGGTACAGCTGTGCAGGGAATGCTCAGTGGCAGTTTCTGAGCTTGGTCACTGTGGGACCGCAGTAAAAATTAGGGACTTCAGAACTGTCAAATAGGCAACTCGTGCCCCTCAGAACAGGCCAGGAGGGGCAGGGGGACACTGGAAGGAGCAGCTAGAGGCAGGGTTAGTTTTTTCCTCCTGGTGAAATGCCATGGTGTGTGAGCTGTAACTGCAAGGACTGCTCTCTGAGAAATTAAGATTAGAAGCAGAGAGTTTTTGCGCAGTGGGAGACAGGCCAGGGCTGAAGCAAGATAAGGGCAGGAATTTGTATGCAGAGGGAAGTGTAATTCAGGGTTGCAAGGGAAAAAGGGTGGTGGGCAGGGAGGAGGAGGAGACCTTGCTGGTGAACAGCAGCTTAGCTCTGTTTCAGATGCCATAAGGAGAAAGGAAAAGGCTGAGTAGTGCAAAAGCAGATGCCACAGCTCTAGAGACCTGGTGTGTTGTAAGAGCAAGGGGACTTTAGAAAAAAAATAATTGGCACAGCACTTTCTTGTTAGAGATGCACAATATAAAAATGCTTAATATTCTAGTGGAGGCTATAGTTAGAGATTTTTTTTTCCCCCCCATTTACCAGTGGGACTGGGTAAGGACATAGCAGAATGAACTGCCTCAGTTGCTCCTTTTTAGACTCCTGCAACTACAACCAAGTTGCTTTACCCAATTATCACTAAATTTCATTTTTGATTTTGCATAACATTTTCATGCTCTTTATCTAGGTGGCTGTGTTAAAATATTTCTGGTTTAGGGGAGGTGGAGACTGACCTTAAAGAAATTAATCGAATGTTGTCCCTAGTAGCTGTTTCTATTGGTGTCAGAAGAGCTTGACTATGTCTTCTGTTACAGTGGGTGTACATGCTGTTGTTACACCTCTGCCTCTTGACAGAGCAATTTAGAACAGGTAGCTAAAACTATAATTTTTCCTAAGAGTATTGGTGACCATGACAAAAATACAGGGGTGGCAGGTATAGAAAAAGAGAGAGAAGAGAGGCAGCCACACAGGGGAGTAAGGCAGGAAGCTGCCAAGGCTCTTAAGAGCTGTGGCCCAACCTTAACTTGCACAGTGTATTTCTCTGGAAAATGAATGAGATGAGTTGTTTAACACCAATGTGTTGCACCCAGGAGGTTTGTAAAGGAGTATCTTTTGGGGAATCTCATAAAACAGAGTGCCCTGTGTTTGCCTGATATGCACTTGGTTCTTTTGGGGTGTTAGGACTGTAGCTGTCAAAGGGCAAAAGAAAGGCCCTTTTCTTTCCTGCTGCAAGGGGATCCTAGAGGGAATGGGCTGCTGAAATAATGTAAACTGTAAACCTGCAAGCATGAAGCCTTGTTTTTTTAAACACTGTAATGGTGCATATGGATGAGGTATAGCAGGAGTACAAAAAAATTATTCTGCTGCACAAAAATGACAACAAGATCTATGGGGAGACTGAAACACCATTTCTGTATTCTAGAGAAGTGTCTAAATATCCTAGAAAATGAGTCATAGAGTATTTGACAAATCATGCAGATACATTTGGAAGTGGAATTCTTTCCTAAGTGAAGAAATTCATTGTTGATCAGTAAGATTTACAGACATGATATTTTAATTTTCAGAAAAATCTCCCTATGGAATGTGGTTATCTCAGTGTATCTTTGTGCCCTAGATGAGGCTTAACTTCATCTCTTTCTCGATACCAATTAATGAAGTGTTCACTGTATGGCAGTGACTCACTAGAAACTGGTAGCAGCACAAGCACAGCTCACAGCACAATCTGTTACCTTGAAAGTCAGATAACTCCTTTGCTAATAGATGATAACACCTTTGCAGCACCTGTCCATGCAATGTGCAGTTTGTTAGATGTAACTGAATAGTGATGCTTAAATTTTTACACCTCTGCTTGCTAAGGAAAAAAGAAGTCCAAATGGGATGAGATGAAAAATAACAAGGTTTTAGCCCAAAGGACAAAATCCTTGTGTTCCTACAATAGGTCTGTAAATTATTGTCTTGTTGGGGGTTTTCATGAAAATGGTGTTTTCTGATCTACTGTAGATCTTAATAGCTCTGAAAACAAATGTGTTGTGCCAGTTTGTAGACAGAGCATTTCATCAAAGTACCCCCAAGCCCTATAGCACAGTGTATGGACAGCCACTGCCTGGGGAGGTTTGGAGCCACCTGTGACTACCTGCTTTGTCTCAGCAATATGCCACAGTACCTCAGGCTGCTAATTTTGTTTTCAAAATTATCTATTTCGCTTTTGTTATGCTCTTCTCTAATTTTGTTAACATGGTTAATGCAATTCAGGGGAAGAAATGGAATATGATTTATTAATAATGCCAGATACATAGCAGTCTGTAAACAGGATCAATTGAATGTTTAACTGATGCAAACCTCTGGTGGGGTGCTGATTTTCAGCCCCCCCAGCCTCCCAGGTGGACACTGGGCCCATGCTGTAGCCATCTCCAGCTCTTTTTTCTCCTGACCAGGCTCTCCAGATGGGCTCTAGACCTGATTCTCTGCTCACTATGTCAAGGGCTGTTGAGGGATGCTCAGACTCTGAGGGACATGAGGGAGACAGCCCTGCTGGGCTCTGCCTGTGCTGGGGTTGCCCCTGAATCTCCCTCCCTGGGGGAGCAGCCAGCCCTCGCTGCTCCTGGACAGAGATGCTGTGTTTCCTGGTGTCAACTGCATGGACTGCTCACCAAAAGAGAGGGACACATCGTTGTTCTAGGCCAGGCTCAGGTAGCTGGAATGCTGAGTGTGAAGTCCTGCTGCATTTATTGCAACTGTTCCCCAGAAGTGTGAGACACTCATGAAAAGAAAAGAGGCTATTGAGTGATGAGTGTGTCCTTTCCCTTTGCTTTATTTTCTTTCCTCCATGTGCCTACCATCTTCATCTTTAGAAAATTGCCTACTTATCTCACAAACATAGTTGCATTCTTTGCTTAATGTTCCTCTTCAGGAACTTATTCTATATGGAAATTACCCTGTACAGGAAATAATTTACCTTTAACTGTCATCCTTTGCAATTCTCTTACTTTTAGGTTGTTTTCTTGTGGACTTTTTCTTTTTGCTAGCGCTTAAAACAATGAGGCTGGCACCCAATAGCTTTGACAAACTGAGTGTCAGCCCTGCATGCTCCAAACCATCTGCTTCTTGGATGGCTAATCCTTGCCAGGGTTACTTCCAGCTGCAGAGGAGCTGCAGTCCTAGATTCTGCTGGGGAAATCAAGGATACAAGGACAAACTCCACTAGGGAATTAAATTCTGGTGAAATACCACAGTACCTATTTGAAGATGCTACCGAAATGGGGAACCTACTGTGAAGTGTTGGTTGGGGTGACTTACACTGAAGTTCAGGATTTTGTGACCATAGTTGTGTTTTTTTTCCTGTGAGATACTGATGAATTTTTTTAACGCTGATCAGAAGAATAGGTTGATCTATCATGTTAAAATTCAAAGGTATTGGAAGAGGCTACGATCCTATTTCCAAAGCATTCCTATTACAAAGAGCAGACCCTCAAACAGCTGTCTGCTAAGGGATTGTATGTCTTTTCTAATGAAGTTTTTATTAGAGAGAGACCTTCCATAAAGAGCAGTCCTGAGTGAGCTATGGTTGCCATGGCTGAGATGGAGAGATGGGGCTGAAGCCTCTGTGATCAGCATGAAAACCTGTGTTTGTGTTGCACTCTGAAACACATAACCAGAGGTATGCAGAGCTTGTGCACTGCAAGCTCACTCTCTTACTCGCATTGTTATACCTTAGAAGTGTCCCTGTGCTTCTAGAAAACCAGGGGAGCAGTCCTAGGACATTAGTTGAAAACATCTTCCCAGAGATCTTGTCCTGCTTTGAATGATATACAGCAGAAAGCTCAGTCAAGCAGAGAGAGAAATCTGGGAGGAAATGTGGTAATAGTAAAGACTTATGTGATCTTACACTATGTCAGGTGTTTACACAATGAATAGCTGAGACACAGCTGTTAATAATGTGGTTACACTTGTTATCATCTTCTCTTCCCCAAACCTACTATCAGTAACTGCTTTGAAGAAAAGGCTGCAGCTGATGGGCCCTGGAATGCTCAAATGCCAATGTTTGACAGCTTTCTAAATGTGGATGCTTTTCCTAGTACTCCTTCAGTTGACATTTCATCATTTCTGTAATGTGGCTGCTGAGTTAGAGTAAAAAAAATATTCAGTTTTTGATTCCCAGTCTGATTTTTCTTAGCCCTTCTTTATTGAGTTACTGTCTCCCTTCCTATTTCAGCTTCCAGGTGTGAGCGTGGAAGAGCAGTTGTAAATCAGGCCCAAGAATCTGGATTAGGGTATCTTTTCCAAAATGTTTGAGATGACTTTTTCTCCTGTGCATATCAGAATGTGATGTGGCAGGGGTTGTTTTCAAAGCTGATGACAGCCAATTCAAAGCAATGGAAGAGTGAAGCAGTGTGAGCCTGCATTGGGATGCTGATATTAGGGACCAGGAGCTCAGGAGGGTCTGAATGCATCTTCAGTATCTTGGGCTAGGTGTTGAGATGGAGGGAGCAAAGATGTTTCTTGGCAATATGCCTGAGTGACAGAGAAGTGAAGTGGCAAATTTATCTCTTGGGTTACAGTCACTGACATTTCTTGTGAGAATGCTCCTTTTACAAACCCATATTGGATGTGAGTCAGCTCCCATAGGGCCAGGAAGGGGGAGAGGAGAAGCAGCAGTTTCTGTAGGTGCTGAGAGAAGAACTGCTTTGGCAGCCTCACTCAGCAGTTGGCAAAGTCTGCATTCCTAATCTCCAGGCACACAGGCAGGGAAGCAGGTACTGGGCCCTTCTTGTTAACAGGTGTGCCACATAGAGCAGGTTTGAGTTTGCTTTCCAAAAGCTGAACAGACCTGCAAGAAAAGTAGATGAAACAATGGGATATCTTCAGTCAGGGAAGGAAATTAAATACATCTTAGCTACATCCACAGTAGTTCAGGTATGGGAAAGGATTCTGTGTGGAAAGCAGAGGCTTATTATTCATGTTGGTCAACAATTACGGAATGAGAACTGGTGGTTGTAGTCAAGAAAATGTAGGTTAAGTCTGTAAACAAGCTCTGAGTGTGTTTTGTCAGGCTGCTCCAACAGCCAGGCAGTAACACAACTGCAAGGTGGCTGCTGCTGCTCTGCTTCAGTACTAGAGGAGGCCACAGTGCCAAGGGCAGTTCTTAAAGCATTTACCTCCACTCTGCTATCAGGGAAACTCAGAGGTTTGCACAGAAATGCAGCACTGAATGAAGCTTCCAAACTGGTGGAAAGACAGAATATCTGGTTGTCTGTTTATTTAGTATAGAAATTTATTTTTTTTTTATCCAGTCAGGATGTAGTCCTGATGATGGGTGTACTGGAATTCCTTGTATTTCCTGCAGTTGACTGTAGAAAGTTAATTTAAAACAACAAAAAAAAAAAAAGTTATGGATGGGAAGGTTGAAGTGTGGAAGTGTCAGAAAGAAGAGGTATTGGAATGGCAGGTGTGGATGGCCTCTCAATTAGCAGGTTATCACAATCCTGGTACATCCACCTGCAGCTTTTCAGGACACCTGGTCAGAAAAACAAGGGGCAGCCTAAACAAGGAGCAGTCCACACCTGGGCAAGAGCAGAAAACACTTTCAGACACTTGGCAAAGGAGATAAAGGATAGCAAGTCCTAATGATGCAGAAAGGTGAGACAGGATGGAGAGGAAAAATATCATAATTGCTGTCAGTTCTTAAAGGATATGAAAGGCACATCCAAGCCCAGGCCAGACTCAGCAGGCTCTGAAGGACAGAGGAGGTAAGAAAAGGACTCAATAGTTCTCTGCACTGTTTCTAGACCACATGAGTAAACACACCTTGGTGTTGGCCACCTCACCTGCACACATGAATCTTAGTGCTTGCGAGAAAATGACTGAACAGGGATTTGTTTCAAAATAAAATAAATTATAAATCCAGTTTAAATCAGTTATTTTAAAATCAAATAAGTTTATGCACTGAGCTTTACTACAATATTAGAGCATTATTTCATGAGAAGAACTTAGTGACAACAGGGAAAGCTTGTTAGGGAAAGGATTCTTCTGAAATTAGGAGAAAATTGCTTATACTTTTTTGTCTTATCTGGCTGTTTAGCAATGTTTGAACAAGTAAACTGCCTGACCAGTGTGATAATGAACTCTGCCTTGCATAGGGAGTCACTGCCTGACAACATCAGGAATGTTGAAATGGTGAGTAATAGGCAGAACCTGTGACCATTTTCACCAGGCACAATATAGATAAATTAAGTGATGAATATGTACTTGAATAAGGTTGTAGTTAGTCTTTGTTTGAGTCCAGAAACAAGGCAGCAGCAAGGTAGTTTTGAATGCTTTTTGTATTTCTTTAATGGTGCTGTGGCAAGGGCACTACCAAAGCCCAGAAGCAGAGCTACCTCCACTGTTTGCTGGGAACCATTTAGGAAATATCCCTGGGATTAAATAAGGACAGCCTGAAGCTTCTCTTTTTAACAGGGCAGGTTGCTGCCAGAGAACAAGGGGGAAGGTAAAGAAGACTGCATTATTTTTTGTCTTCCCTTCTCTAAAGCCAAGGTCAGGTAGCTCCCTGTCACCAACCATGGGAGGGAATATTGTTCACTGGTGGCAGTCACTGGCATCATACTCAAACACTGTGTAAGTATCAGGCTTCAGCATAATGCAAAATCAAAATGGGCTGCAGCAACTGAATTATCTGTAGGCAATCTCTGCTCTGGGGTCCCTGTGTATGTGAATTATGAAAAGGGATGTTAAAATGAGTGGAGGATTTGGCAATTTCTGTGCTGTGTTGTCAGAAGCTGGTCTATGTGCTTTCTTAAGGTACTGACATAAGAATATATCTTCAATATTTGTAAGCAAACTGCAAGGAATTGTTAATTACAGTGGTTTGATCTTGCTGCTGCTGTTTGTCTTGGGGAGAATGGTCTTGGGGTGGTTGGTCACTCTGGCCTCTAGCCAGTGTCCCCTGGTTTTCTCTTCGATTTTTTTTCTGTCCCCACAAATGCTTTGGACATTTCAGAAGTAGGGTAATGTCACAGCAGCATAACTAGAGGCTGTAGTCTGAATTCATTCTCCCCCATAGCAAGCTGAAAATAAAAAAGTGTAGTTGCCTTTGGGGTGGGGAGAGGATAATCACCAAGAATTTTAATTGCTGCTTGGAGAAGCATGTGTGTGTTTTGGCTGCTTCTGAAGTCCAGGCAATTCTGGTTGAAAATGGATGTCTTACCTGGGTGGGATGGATCTAGTCATCCTTGCCTTTTTGAGATGAGGACCTGTTTGCCATTTGCCTCAAATTATCCTGAACTCTGTGTGGTCTCACTGCACGTAAGAAAGAAGATGCTCTTATGGGCCCTAAGCCATTAGGAACAAAACTGTACAAAGTGTTGAATATACTTTTCAATCTTGTGTTTCTGGATCATACCCAGTTTTCAGTCAGACATTTTTCAACTCGTGTCCTCAGCGAGACTCTTCTGATACAGAGACATATATATTAAACTTTTGTCCCAGATTTTCTTTTTAAGAAAAGCCTTGTCTGTGATGAAAGCCAAGTTCCTTCTTCTGTCAAGTTTGGGCTTTCATAAACATGACTGAGCTGTTTTAGATAAGAGCTTTCAGCAAAAGTACTTGCCTTTGGGAAGGCCAACCTCAGAAACTTTCTGTGTGATATAAAGTCTGGGAATATGCATTAATGGAACTTGTTCATAGGGAAAACACTTCTGAAAGAGTAACTCAGCCTACATGGGTTGCTTTAACAGGTTTCTGTTTCAAAAATGCAAAACTGTCCAAATTGAAGTCCTTTTCTTAAAGGCACAAGGCTTATGGAGGAATACAGGCATGTTTCTGCCTCCTCCTAGGTGAAAAGGAGCTGGACTTGGACTTCTGCATCCCTACTGCATGGGCTGCCTTGAAGGGAACCTTGGGCACCTCTGGAGGGGCTGGCACAGGGGAAGGGCTTGTGTGCAGGGCACACTGCCTGTCCTGGCTGGCCCTGCAGCAGTCCAAGGCTGGAGCCCTCAGGGTGCCACACTGGGTTGTTGGGCTGCATGCCCCACACTAGATCTTCTCATGCTTTGCCATGTATCAAGTTTTCAGAGTCTGACCAGGAGCCTCAGAACTGGTGTAGCAGTGCTCACTGCAAAACTATCTGAACAGAACTATCTGAACTATCTAACAGAAATGCCCCTGTGTCCTTTTCTTTTGTATGAATTTGTTATCAGCATTTCCCATGGCAAAGTCTTTCCATCCAGGCTGCTCCCCTGGGGTTGTTGCTGTCCCTGTGGGGCAGGAGCAGGCAGGGTGCTGCTGGGTGCAGGGCAGCAAGGGCCCAGGGGAGCTAAACCCCTTGCCAGCTGCAGGTGCCTTGGGCAGGTGCAGAGGTGTTGTGCTGAGGTTAGTTACGTGGATGTCTGCCCCAGGTGAGGATTTACTCTGTAGTACCTAATAGCTGAGTACATTTTGTGGTGTACATGGTCAAGGAAACTGATGGGAGGAAAAAGCAAACTGCATTGGGGTGTGGTGGCTTTTTTTGGTTTTTGTTTCTTTTTCAGTCTTGCCCGTTGCTTTTGCATTCATTCCTGTTTGAGGAATGTAAACCAGTACCAGTTTAACAGCCTCATATGAAGAGCTTTTAATTTCAGGAGCAGGTCTGACTGCTGAACGTCCTTCTCTCAGTTATTATCTAGGAACAACAGCTCAGCTCTGAACTCCAGTGCAGGCACAAGCACACATGTTTCAGATGGCAACTTTGCATCATTAGCCATAAAGTATAACGCTGGGCTTTGTATGACACTTAGAATCAACTTCTCCCTCAAGGTCACCCTTGGCTTCTGAGTTATGGGAGTACAAAAACCTGTTGTGATTTACTCTGATGAAGGTAAGTCAGTCCATGTTTCTGTCAGTTTGACTGTTCTGTGATCTGTAACTACATTGCTTCTAGTACTGAAAATGCACTCAGCACAAATATGTGTGGATGGACAGCTCAAATAACAGCAATCCATCTTAGCAAATGGCATTAGTTCTCTTATTGCTTCTTTGAGCTGACTTGTCCCTTCATAAAAGGAGAGGCTCATTACTCCCATAGGAGCTTCAGAAAAAAAACATTTTTGTCAGAAAAACCGTTAGCTTTCTGGTTCAACACTTAGATGGTTTGGGAAGTGACAAAGGAATTTGTAAAGATTCTTGGGCAGCTTGAGTCAGAGTGAGGAGGAGAAGCTGAGTGCCCAGCAGTACTCCAGCCACTCAGCCTACAAAATTCACAAAATTCACACCCATTTATATCTGCTTATTTCCCTTGTGTTTCCATGTCCATGTGCACATACAGCAGGGTTCAGGACGATGCCTCACAAGGTCAATGTGTCTGCCTTAAGAATGGTACATGGATCATATCAAACTAATTACCCAGTGGCTGCTCTTGCCATAGCTCAGTGCTTGCTGTGGTGACAGCCTATGGAGTGTTATACGTGGGTGGTAATTGTGGGATAAGGATGAAACTGAAGTTTCATTTGCAGTTTTGATGTAGTTGAATATCATGGTTGTGCTTGTATGGCTGTGCAGCATGCTGGATGAGCAGTTCCCTGGGTGGCCCAGGATCTCTGGAGCTAAACTCTGCAGAGAGGACTTGTCTGACTGCCCAAAGACAGTTGGTGGTTGATCTCCCAGCCAGCCTTGAGTAGAGCAGCACATGGCAGCTCTGCAGACAGAGCTTTTGAGCAGACCCGGAGGCTCTCCCAGGTGGCTCCTGCTGTGCACAAACCAGTGGATTTGGTTTGTATGCTGCAATGTGCTGGGTCATTCCCTGGACAGGGAGAGCAGGAGCTCCAGAGGGTTCTCCCTGCTGGCATCTGCTGTAGACAGAGGCATTGTCCAACCTGTACAGAGGCAATTTACAATATTCAGACAAAACTCCTCAGTAGAAGTGGTCTAGTAGAGCAGTCTTTGTTCATGGGTAAGATACTTACAAGATGGTTTGAACATAATTTAAGATAATGGGCCTATGCTGGAGCAGTCAGGTAGGTGTGCTAGTGGGATGTAGAGAAAGGTTATTCACCCAGAGGGTGATTTGCACTGGAACAGCTCCCTGGGGCAGTGGTCACAGCACCAAGCCTGACAGAGCTCAAGGAGCATTTGGACAATGCTCTCAGGCACATGGTGTGATCCTTGGGGATGTCCTGTGCAGGGACAGGAGTTGGACTCAATGATCCTTGTGGGTCCCTTCCAACTCAGAATGTTCTGTGATTCTGTGAAAACTACCTAGGTAACTAGATCAGTGGTAAATACAAACTCTGGATTATAGCTTAAAAACCAATTTGAATGTAGGCTGTCTGCACTGCTATTCCTTACTAAAAGCCCTTCACAAAACCCTTGCCTTTATATGACAATTTCAGCTAATGATACCTGGCTGATTCAGGTGGTGTTTCAGGATTTGAATGAAGCCAACAGCTCGTCTGTGCCCGTTTGTCAGAGGATGAGTGCAGGCTGTTTGCTGCAAGAAGCTGAGATTGAAAGAATTGAGGTGATGCAGGCAGACTGCCATCTTTCTCCCATTACCTGTGTTCACTAAGCTAAACATACGTGTTGTTGCTGAATATATTCAGTATATTCAATGCTTCATGAACTACCAGCCAGCCAAATTACTACTTTATTGAATGTCAGCAAAAGCCCACTTTAGATAAAGTGCAGCTTAAAAAGATTGCCTCTGCCTTAGCATTGGCCCTCATGTCTCCCACATTTACCAAAATTCTTCACATTAGAAGATTAAAACTTAAGCAGAGGGTGACCTTTTACAGAAGTGGTTCTGCTTATTGCTCCCACTGAGCTTGTTGCTACAATAGCTTTTCCACTGATTGGTGTGGCCACTCTGAAAGAAAGGGGTTTCTGGGGCTCTCATGGACCCTTTAATTGAAGCCATTTAATCCTTATTTTTCTGGACTCCCACACACAAATAAAGAAGCAATAGAATGGGCCAAACAACAGCTTTGTTCCTACAGACAAAAAATATTGCCTTTATCAGGGAAAGGAAAAGATTTAAAATGTTTTTATCAGACTGGTTTACAGACTGCAACATTGAGAAACCTTTGCTACTACTTCTGTACAGTGTGTTGGAAAGAGCAACCTCACCTTTGTTGCTGTATGTCTGGACTAAATGATTTGGAAAATAGCTGTGCAGACTCTCAAGACTATGGTGTTTGCACTGTCCTGAGTGCTCTTCCCTGCTCCTTGCAGTTGGACAGTCACTTTCTCAAAGGACAGTGGCTGCTCTGTGGGGCTTGGCTGTCCCTGCCACACTGTGGGTATCTGATATTCTCATCAGTGTTTGTTGTACACATGATGGGGGTTCCTGAAGCAGGAGGCTGGTGTAGACTCTTTGTCCTGGGGACAAATAGCTGGTGCAGTGTACAGCATGGCTCTGCTTGTTTGCAGAAGAGGCAGCTCATAATTCAGCCTGCTGTTCTCACACAGACAGTGATGGATTGGATTGGGATATCCAGATATGGATGTCTCTTGGCAACCCAAAAACTAACACTTCTACCACTTCTCTTCCTCAATAGACTTTCGCTAGGCAATATTTTATTGTGCAACTTCTAATAAAGTCTTGTGAAGTAGCAGTAAAGCTAAATATGAAGGTATTACCTTCACCAGGATATCAAATATGTGAGAGGCAAATTACAGGCAGTCCAATACTTCAGTTTGACAGTTAAGCTATCCTGTAACAATACATGCATATGGACCATTCACATATGGTATTGTAGCCATAAATTAAGCTACATTAAATCTTCAAGCATCCAATGGGAGATTGTTCCCATCTCATCTGTCCTCAATATGCAGAGAAGTTTGGTCCAATTAATTTTTCCAGCACAAGAATTATGAAGGATCCTACTACTGATTTTTAAATAGACTTCACTAGAGATTAGAGCTTCAGGGTACAGTGTCCTGAAGAATCCCTCTGGCAATATCTGAAAAGAAACATCAGTGTCACGTTCTTTCTATTTTTAATGCACTTCACTATGGAAACAGATCTATGTTTCTCTGCTGTCTGCCCATCTCCCTAGTAATTTTGAACTGTTGGATGACATAAATCAAATGTGACAGAGGTAAAGGTCTTAAAAGATAATTAGCTTCCTGCAAGTTTTTGTGCAAGTTACTGTCTGAATAGAGAGGTAAGATTCTACTTTATGCCTTTAAAATCTTAGCCTGTAGCCTATGTTTAACCTGTATTAGATAAAATGAATTTACAAAGAGGGGAATTTACCTTTCATGCTCTGAATGTGGGTAATGCTGCAGCTGGAACAAGTTAAAGCTGTTTCTGTAATTCCCAACACTTGCTGAACTGTATGCTTATACTGAAGGAACTTGGATCTGGGCAGAAAAAAGCACAGGGACTTTGCTCTTTGTCGGTGCTAATAGACTTTGATTGAGCTTTGGGTTTAAGGGATCATTTTTGACCAAAGCAGTTGTGCCTAGATTTGTGCTATCCAGAGCACTATCTCAGTATGACAACCCACCCAGGCTGGCAGGACCTGCCCAGGTGTGCCTGGAGGGCTTTGGGGCAGCTAGGCCAGTTTTAGTTTTGCTGTTCTGTTTAGGGGTGTAAGATTCTGTACCTCTGCAGTGTTGTTGGATCAGGTGATGTACACCTATGCCCATACTCATCTGTATTCCCTAATGCACTTAATGCCTCCTGCTTTGTTTCAGATCCTGTCTGAGTCAGAATTAGCTTCTTTTGGGGCTTTATACAGTTAAGGTCCCTGTTCCACCCACCCACACCTCTGACCTTATTCACTGCCCCTAGGGAATGGATTGCCTGTCCAGTTTCTCCTCGTATGTGTCTACATCCAAGTGTAAACTATGGGATGACTTTCAGATTGTCTAATGTTATCATTTTTATTAGCTTGTAATGATTTGTTAACCTAACAGGTGTTCTTAATGCTGTTAATCCTATTCTTAAAATACTGTGCAGCCCCAGGGTTGAAACAAAGTCTTAAACTGGCTACTTTTACAAGCATTTCCTGGATTTTCATTTTCTCTTAATGCCTTGCTCATCTTTAGTACACACCTGAATAAGTGAAATCATAATGGGAGGCACATAAACCAGCCCAGTTCTCCTATTCAACTTGTCTTACTGCACAGGAATAAAGGAGTGCTCACTGACAAGAAGGAACATGCTTGAAAAGATGTGATGTTTTTGACATCTTTTTCACTGGCAAACACTTCCCAAACTCCTCCTGCACTGTCTACCTCAAGTAGAGAAGTACTTGATCCCAGGTTTGAAAGAGTTGGGTAGCAAAGTGCCCTTTGGCTTTGAAACTCAATCAGAGCTGTGCTCCTTTCCCTGGTGTTTGTGTTTGCAAGCAGTGCTGAGCTGTCTGGAAGGGGCAGAGCAGGCTAGTCCAGCAGTGCTTTAGTAGGTGGGTACCTCTCACAAAGGTGATGCTCAGCTCTGCTGCCACAGGGACAATGTTTTACCAGTATGGTGTAAGGACCTGTGAAGCTGAGAACATCTTCTCTTGGAGTGTTATCTTTCAGGCTTCATGCCTGATCTTTTTATTTACTCTGAAAATAACTCCCAATGGATTCTATGGGGAGGGGATAGGGAGGAGGAAAGATGATTCTCTGCTGGTCTTCTCCAGCACTGTTTAAAACATTAAATTGCTCTCTAGTGTGAGCAGAACTGGATGTAATGTCTGAAGACATACCAGAGATGGCTGAGGAATTGTATCTTTGAAGTTCTTATGTAGGCCTTGCTATAGAAAAATGGAACAGCAGTGCATATACAAGCATAATGTAAAGAGAGGAGAGGAAATTATCTGTCTTTTGATTGAAGATGAAGCATCTAAACAAACAAGTAGAAATTGGGCCAGCTATCTCCAAATACAAAAGTTTTGGAAAAATGGGAAGAAAGGCCTTAGGCTCCTGTTGGAATATGACTGCTCAAGGTACTGATCCCTGCAGTGTCACTAGAGGGTTTCTAAAGATACCTGACTGACAAAGGGCTCCACATCTATAACCTCCCTGAAGTCTGCTTTCAGAAATTAGTATGAAGAAATGTTGCATATTCCTTCAGGTGTAAAGGGGGTTTATTGTGCTTTTGTTTTGCCTTTTTTTTTTTTTTGCTTTCTTTATTGGGTTTCTGGGTGTTGGGTTTTTTTCTGATTTCTTGTTTTGTTTTGAAGGTTTTTTTGGTTGATTGGTTTAGATTTTTGTTGTTTTGTTTTGTGGGGGTTTGTTTGGGTTATTTAAATCTTTGTGCCTTATGAAACACAGTATCTGAAACTTCAAGCAGTGTGTTTCATAATTCTGGTAGGATCTTTGTAGAGGTCACTGGAAGCTGCTTATGGACCTGTGTCACCAGTCTGTGGCTGTTTTATCTCAGTTGTGTTTGTAACAACATTAGAATTCATGCTTAAGGGTGAGTATAGGACTCATAGGTTTTATGCTTCCTAATGCAGTAGTTCAGGAGTAAACATAATGTGAATGCTTAGAAAATTGGGTTTGTTCTAAAATTTCAGGGGGGCACAGGGCTTGATCCTGCAATGTAATTCACCCCTGCAGAGCTCGAGGCAGCATCAGGACCTGTGCTTTTATAAAGCCTCTTTGTCATTATTGGGAAGGTGCCTTCAAAAAATCTCAGCATAGATTGGATAGCTCTTTAAAATAATTGGTTGAATATTAATTTCTGTGGCTCAGTGCAATTATATTAATTATGGGGAAATCATTAGGTACTAATGTAAATATTACAACCTCTTCTGTAACATTCACTGTAATTTGATGCTAATACACAGAGCTGCTATCAAACTGGTAATAGCCAGGGCAGGAATCCATTCAAGTGTGTGACATCTCATGCAATCAGTAGAGCGTTGGGGTTGGGGAGCCACATGGGTTACAGCCCACACAGGTGCTGTGGGACACACAGGCATGGGCTGCTTGCTGCCTTCCCATCACAAGGGACAGAAGGCTTAGACTAAGTTGTCAGGGATTTCTTGGTGTCTTGGCTAATGTGGCCTGGCCCATCCTCATAAGGACAATGAATGCTGGTTTTGTGCCTCAAGTACTGCATAACTTTGTATCTCATGTCATCTCTTTGGAAGCTCAGGTGATTACATGTGCTACATAATTTTTAAACATATACTAGCAAAAGCAGGTTTCCAAACTTGTATTTGTTTAGTATCCATGCACTTTAGATTTCCTTGGCATGGGGGTTGCTAACAGTGGGTTGTTTCTGTTCACATGCACAGCTTGTAGTCATCTGGCTCAGCTTGTAGTCATCTGATAACACTGGTGCAGGAGGGGATGACCTAGTTGTTCTTCATGAAATATTCACATCTGTTATTTTGTTGGCCAAGGGGCAAAAAGGTAGAAATGAAGTCAGTTTGAAATAACTGGGTGAGGGCCAACGAATTCGTGGCTTTGGAAAATGCTGTATTTTAATACAAAGCTTTATATTCTGAAGTGGCAAAAACACAACTCAAAATAAGTGCTGACATGAGAATTTAGGTGCCTAAAATTGCTGTCCTGAAGAAATTTACATAGCTGCTGTCAAACCTCTGGAAGGGATTTAAATATAAGACTCTTGGCTACCTGGAATTGTGCTGATCCCTTGCAGGCCTAAGGGCTGCACCCAGGTGTGCCCTGGGCTATGCCCTGGGGGCTGGTCCCCATCCCTCAGTGCCCTGCAGAGCTCACAGGGACAGTGGTGCTGGCAGAGGGAGGTCACTCAGCCTTCCCCTGGCTCCTGCTTCTACAATTTGCTGATCTGTATGTTTTTAATTTTTTTTATATTTGGCTGAGGGAAGCAGGAGGACCTGAATTTGCTGACCTCACCTACCTGAGAACATGGATTCCTATCCCTGTTGTCCCATGTAGTGCTGAAGCCACCAGACTACTGGCAATTTGGGCTGGAGGCAACTCTTACTGAGGGATCTCAGGATTAGTGGCCTAAATGTGTGAAAAGGAGGACAAATGCCCGGAAGGTTAGAAATGTGAGTTCCAGGCATCATTCAGGGTAATTTATATATTCTCTGAAATGACTTTCCATGGAAATTCTTGCTCCCATCCCCACAGACCCAGGGTTGTGAGCCTCCACCTCCTGTCCTAGAGGATTGCAGTGCTGCAGACAAGGAGAGGAGCCTCCCTGGCAGCTGCTGTTTGCAAAGAAGCAAGGCAAGGGTCTCCTTTCACACCTGCCAGAGACAGCTGGGCTGTAGGTTCCCACTGCAGAGAGGTTTTGTTTCCTCACTGAATGTGGGGGTTGGAAGAATGAATGAACTAGGTGTCAAACCTACTCTTAGTATTTTACTTTTCAACAAGCTGAAGACAGTGAATAGCAAATACACTGATGCCAGGCAGCACGTTACTGGAATGTGGTGAGCTGAGCTGGAAGCATCCTGCATGCTATCCCTGCCCAGGCAGAGTTTTGGGAGTGTAGATATGTCTCTCCAGGATCACGATCCTTTCTTTCCTGTGGTCAGATGCCTAACAAGCTGAGGCACAGTCTAACTTCTAGCACCTTGAAGTGAAAATTTTTCTGCTTTAATGGTCTCTATTGCCCTCAGCACTAATGTTTTGCTTTTTCGTAAAGAAAATCAGAGTAGCAACCTTGTTGGCTTACTAAACATAGAATGCAAAGACCAGCATTGTCAGACCATTTAAAAAAATCTCATTAGATGATCAGTTTGAAATAACTTTACATAGCATCTTTAACAGCACCATCTGGTGGCTCTCAGGTAATGCTAACACTGAACACCATTAGAGTTTCTTACAGCCTAAGTGTGAAATGTTTGGTTTGTTCTATTACAAATGCCAGAGGAGCCGTGTCGATTCTGTATGGGAAACATGGCAAAAATACATAGACTTAACAAAAGCATGTGCTGAAGTGTGTGGGGTAAGTCAGGGCAGAACTCCAGGGTTGTGTGTGCATAAATATTTGAGTACTAGGATAGGGATATTTTCTCATTCCTGTAATATGTTTAAAGATGCCTATTTACCATATGAAATCTATTATTAAAGATTATTTTATACTTGCTTCTAATCTCCTTACATGTGTGTGGAGTCAGGAGAGATCAGTGAAGTCAGTGATTGCAAGAGCAGGCTGCTGAACAGCAGGGGGAATTTAAAATATATTGAGGGCTTAGGAGTGTGAACTTTCATTTTGATTTATTCAGTCTCAGCAAACAGAGAGGGTAGATATCACAGTAGTGAACAAGGAGGTAAAAGGACAATCCATGCTCATGCAGGGAAGCCTTGAAACATAGCCAAAGGCAGAATCTCTTTCTTAGGAGCATTTGTGTAGAGCACAGTACTGAACAACAGTTTCTGGATCTGATGGGTGATGTCCACAGAGAAGCTACTAAATTCCTGCACAGAAATTTTGGAGTGGGCAAAGTATCCCACTGGTCCTTCCCTCCCCCAGCTGGTCCTCAGAATATCAGTGCTCAGTGTGCTACGTTCCGTTAGCGGTGCATGAGTGGCATTAAGTGTAAGGCCACATGGATTTAGAGCTTTGTTCTCACTGTAATAACAACTGATGATTCTGCATGGAGCTCCTGCTTATGTGGTCTATGTGCTATCTAGAAAATCTAATTCCCTTAGTGTTAGGTGATTCCTTTGGTTAAGTATGTTGTTGGCAATTGCAGCTATGTACAGCAGCTTAGCACTGGCTTCACTGATTGGAAGCAGAACCTGTGCAGTTTGCTCACAGCTTCCAGGACAGAACCCTTTCCAGAGCAGAGCTTCCTGTGCCTTCCATTTGCTTTGTCATGGTAAGATGAAATAAAGAGGACCTAGAAAAAACAAAGCTCAGGTGTTTACAACTGTTGGTTGTTGTTTGCAAGCAATGTAGGTTATTAAAAATATATTTGGAATTTGTATTGGGAATGACCAAATGAAACAATTGTAGGAAAGAGTTTGGCACAGTAGATAGCAAGGTGTTGGCCTGGCTGTCTCAAAACTGTGTGCTCTGTCACTAACTGGGGCTAACAGGCATGATTGGCACTATTATCTGCTCCATGCCTACTGCTGTCCTCCCCATATTATCTGTGCTCTCCTCACAATAGAGAACTTTTTAAGTTATCTGCAGATATTAAAGCTTTGTAGTAGCCTTTTTTTCCAGTCTCTTCCTTATTTTGTGTGGCCTAATATTGTGGTGAGCGTAATGAACTGTGTTCTCAGCAGATGGATGTCCCCCAGCTGTACTGACTGCAGTGGAGTGTCATATATTCACAGTGACCTGCAGGGCACCCTTGTCTGGCACAGCCTGGGGGCATAGCAAATGTAGTCTCTATTTTTTCCCCAGAATTTTTGTTTATTTCCACTGAGCTTTCTGCTTTATCTCTGGAATGCAAGTGAAATAGCAAGTGATGAAAACAGTGATGAAAATGATGATGAGGATTTATGCATATACTGATCATCTGCAGATATTAAAGCTTTGCAATACCCTTTTTCAGAGATATTCATAGGAGTCAGTGAGATCTGATGACTTGCTCAAGGTCACAGAGCAAGTTTGGGGCAGAGACATGAAAAGAAATTGCATCTTAAGGGTCAGTACAATCTCATATTCCTGGGGTTCCTCTTGTATAGCCCCTGTTACAAACATTGTTATGCTGCATGATGCAGAAAGGCCACAGGCTATAAAGGAGGAGGGGGAAACACTCAGAAATTTGCTTAGCAGTATATGCTGGGCTTAGAACCTTGCTTTTGCCTCTTCAAAATTGCCTTATCTGTGTTAACTTCAGTAAAATTAATGCAATACAGAATTTACAGAAATGGTGGTTAAAAGGTTCCTTGGGTTTTTATCTGTTGGTGAAGAAGCCATCAGATGCTTTCCTCAGGTGTGCCCAGCACAGCTCCCATCCCTAACTGGAGATGGGTCAGGTGTGTGCAGAGCTGAGCCTGCTTTGATCCTATGAGGCAGGATGCTGGTTTTCCTGTACAGTGTCAGGGAGCCACTGGTGCAGAGTGGCCTGGCTGCTCTCAGCAAAGCTCCAGCATGTCTGGGTTAGTCAGGGGATGTGTTAGGATTTGCTGCCCAAAGGCCTTGGGGAGGAGTTGTGTGGAGATGGGACCCTGAACAGAAAGCACCTGTGTGCTGGCTCACCAGTGCTGAGCTGGGAAGTTGCTGGGATGTTACTGGGGTAAAAGACATGTAATAAGTTGTTGTGCCTTAGGTTAACCAGTTGGTGCACACCTCATGTATAGAATAAGCCAATGGGCAGGGAACACACTAAGCCAAGAAAAATATAAGTATTTGTGGAGAACAACAATAAAAGGACATCTTGCTTGCACGGAGCTGCGTCCCATCTGTCCACTGCCACAGCCACTGTCTGTGGGATCAGCATTCAGAGCTGCCCTAATGCTGTGTGCAAACTCTTCTCACTCTTGGCCCAGGCATAGCGGCTTAAATTCTACTGTTCTAACCAAAATTAGTCCCTGTGACCTAGTGCTGAGTAGGGCACAAACCTGGTTCAGAATGTCAGTCCAAGAGCAGAAATAATATCGTTAATTGCAGGATCCATGTAGGAGAAACAGAAGCCAAATAATCTGTTGCAGCCATGCTGCACTTCAAGATGTACATGGAAATGGGGAAAGAGCTCATGCCAGCTCGTTAAAAAGGAAGCTGGAAGTTACAGCTGGCATGGATGCAATACTGGAGGCAGACAACAAATGTTTCCCACCTAGTGAGCAACAATTCACAAAGGGCAGAAAGGAAGTGTCATCACTTAATAGCAGCGTGGTGGTTAAAGCTTAAAGCTTTATGAAATGAGGATAATACAAAGGCTTATAAAAGCTGACAGGCTAAATGTAGAACTGCAAGGGGACAGGCTGAAAAAAACGAGTTAGAGGAGCATTTACAAAAAGGCATCAAAACTAGTAAAAAAAAAAATCTTCAAAAACATCAGCATCAGGGAACCTGACAGAAACACCTCCAGGGCTAGGAGATGCTCAGAAATGCCAAATGAATTCTTTTCATCTCTTGCTCATTGTGAAGAAATGGTAGTTCCCTGTGCTGGAACACTTCTCTAGAAGAATTCTCCAGGAAATCTCTTTCAAACTGAAAAGTTGGTAGGGGAGTTTATGAATCAAATAGAAGAAGTTGCCAAGTCATTTGTTATTAACTCAAGCTTTCTGTAGAAATTCAAGAATGAGATAGCAAGACTAACTGTAGTGTTGCATAAAAGCACTTTGGTACTTGAGGACTGAAAGATGGCAATTGTGATATGACTTTCTGAAAAAGTGATAAGGGAAACCATAGGCTGATGGGCTTGAAATATGTACAAGAAAAAATTGCTAGGCAATGGTATATTGAGAATGGAATTATGCAATACGTGGATGAACTTCTTGCAGGGACAAGTCATCTTGGCTGTTGTGAGGAGGAGTCAAGCTGTGCAGTGCTTTTCCTTATGAGCTAGCAAACACATCTGATCTGGGATCCATGATGGTCAGCAGAGACATCAATGGTTTGTGAGGAGCTGACCACTTGATGTCATTCATTACTGTCCTGAATCACTTTCATGATGATTGAAGAATTTTATAAGAACCTAGTGAACCTGAGTGACTGGGCAGTGAAATATAGAATGACTGTGTAGATAAATAAAGTGATCATCACTTTGTATGTGGGGAGAACCAGAGTCAGAACCAGGGAGAACTGGATGGGCTCTGAGCTGCTTCTTGAGCAAGAACTTGGATTGCAAGAGAAATGCTACCTCAGTGTTCAGAAATTGACCAACAGGTATCTCAGATATTAGATTTGTTAGGACAATACGGGAGAGCAATTTGAGGAGGCATTGATTGCTTGATTTGCTAATATTAATGCACAGAACTTCTGCATCTTGAATACTGCATGTAGTTATGGTTCCTTTACTCCCAACCCAGTTCCAACTAATGCTAAAACTGGATGGATGAGACAGTGAGAAGACAGCAAGGCTCTTTGAAATCTTGGCATGGGCTCTGCAAAAGAAGTGAGCAGTGTGGCTCAGGCCCTTCAGCTTGGAAAGGAGACTCCTGAGGAAGGTGGTGACAAAAGGGCTATGAAATCATGTGCCAGTGAGAGAGTGGGTAGAGTTTGATGCCTCTGATTCAGAACAAGAACTGAGGGACATGAAATCAAACTGTCAGGAGACTGGTTCAGGGTGTCACTATTTGTGTGACATTCTTCTGTGCCTTCCTAGTTCCCTGGGTTTGGCCACTGTTACAGGCAGCTCTGTGGGCCCTTCTGCCTCCTGCTGTGGTTGTCCTATGTCTGACCTGAGGTCATTTGGGAAACCACTGCTACAACTGTTCTCAGCAGAACTGGACTCCCATGGGGATCTCAGGTCATCCTCTTCAGTGCTGATTCAGGGCCAGAAAACAGGCAGTGGTGAGCTGGCAGCTGCTTATCTTGACCAAGCAACTCGTGCTAAGTTCCCTGCCATAAATTTGTGTTCTCATGAGTTCAGTCCCACCCCCTGTGTGTGGGACAGGGGGGAAGGTCTGAACAGCATCTCCACAGCCAGATGTGAGTAGCTGGACTGCAGCCCCTGAGGCAGAGATGCAGAGGCTGCTGCTGCTGTCTGGGGCACAGTGATGCAGAGGCAGGAAATTGTAGCCCCAGGCAGTGAAACGGGAATGTTGTGTTTGGGTTTGCAGTGATTGTGTTTTGATTTCAGCAGTATTGTGAAAATCAAAATGTTGTGCATCATGCTAAAAGACTACAGAAACCAAAAGATAAAAGCAGGAGTGTCCCATATGCTTTTACAGTATCAAAACAACTCCCCTAAAGCTGGGTCACGCCAGCCTTTCGATAGAGGCTGTGCTTTTCCATTCCAGGCAACAACGGCTAAATGACAAAGAACACACTGAGCCTTTATATGCAATTGTGGAGGGAAAAAGAAATCTCAGGAAGTATCAGAATTTTTATTTGAAGCATCTTTTCATCTTACTTTCAGACATGAAAGGTGGTAAGGATAGAGACCGAAGAAGTTAAGGGAATAGCTGAGAGTATGTGTCTGCATGTGGAAGTTGCTAGGAATGGTGTGTTTATCTGAAGGGAGTGGTGCTCCTCATAAGGAATGATTTAGGGGAGAATGTTTTGTGGAATTGGTAAGTTTGACTAATGCTGAAAAACCTCCCAAGTGTTGCATTCCTGAGTGCCTGGCTCTCACAACTTACTGATGCAGCTGATGGGTAGGTTGGGTTTTAGGATACATGGGTGCACTGTTGGACTTCCACCTTCATACCCTTCAGGATATGTGTATGGCCTTCCCTTTACTTAGAGATGCTTGGGTAAGGTGGATTGCATGGTATCTGGTTAGGACACAAGACAGATCTTTTTACACCTTACAAAGCTGCTCCTGAGAAATGTAGTAGTCCTGTGGAATTAAGGTTTTCACAGGCATAGTCACAGTACCAAGAGTTGCATGTGTGGCTATATTAATATGAAACTAATTGAATTGTTTCCCCCTAGGAGATGGGCACTTGACCACTCAGGTCAAACCATGGCCACACGTGCTGTGCCACTGACCAGGCATAAACCCTTCCATCTTTATCACATGCTTAAATCAGTTTGAAGTATTTAGTGTTGGTGCTCATGGCCCCCAGGCAACTAAGAAATCATCCACATTCATATGCAGCAAACTGGCTTCCCAGGACAGAATGTAAAATATCTCACAGCCATGGGGAGAAAAGATGATCAGTGAAGCATTGAGTTTACCCTCTCTCCCACATCCACAGCAGGAGGCAAGGAACTGAATGTAAATGAAAGAAGCCCCAACAGCCATTAAATATCCTGCAGATTCTTCAGGGAGGAGAGTAAGTCCCTTAAAACAGGAGGAATTACCACCCTTGTCGTTGATGTACAGAGTCTCTCAGCACAAATCAAGGTTTAAGGCCAAATGTCTCTGCCCAATCCCTCAGACTGGTTTCATGTAGGTAAAGAAGATTCTTATTCTTTACCTCGCTTGGGAGTATGAATTCAGAAGATGAGTGTGCTGCTCTATGTCTGATCTCTAGAACTGCTGGGACAGCTGGAAAGCTACTCCTTTGAAAATGAAAATAAGAAACACTGGAAATGTTGATTATTAGACACAGAGATCAGATACAGTAGTGTGTGAACTGAATGCTAAAACACTGGCATAAGCATACATGGCATGAATCATCCCAATTAAATGGAGGAAATTACTTAGCCACATGAAAAAAAACATGCCTTGACATTAAAAGCTACTAGTTTGTTTTACTTTTTTCTGGCACTTTAATATTTCTGAAGCTTTAAGGAACTCCAGCCTCATAACTCCCATGATGAGTGTTCTAATTATGAACATTATGAATGTCTTCTGATTGTTTTGAGTTAGCTAGTAAGTTGATATGCTAAATAAATCAAGCAGTTCTCAATCCAAATGTAGAGTCTGGCTTTGGAAATACAGTGTGCTCCCTTCTCTGCTGTGTGAAATAGGTCTGAACATTGGGAACAAATGTTCTCGTGACTTAATTATAAATCACAGCTGTCAAGAATAAAACATTTAGTTCCAGCACTCAGGAAAGAGATTTTTAAGAAGTCTTCCCATTTATCAGTTTAACCATTGATTATGTGTGTAAGGTCATTGAATCAGAGCAGTAATGAATGGAATTCTTGATTACTCAAATACCAGACTAAATATACCCATAGTTTTACATCCAGGAACTTGACAATACTTAAGAATGCCTCAGAGCATTTCAGGAACTGATGCTATATGCAGGCACTGACATAGTGCCTCTCTGATCACCAGCAGCATGTTTGCTGAGTAGGAGAGGAAGATATATTTGGTTCCATGAGCTCCATACTTGTCAGGTTTTCAGTCTGTCAGGTATTGCATAGCAGCAGCTTAACTTCCCAAAGGTTGGGATTGCTGTGATGGCTGTGGCTGGTGGGAGACCAGGATTAGGGTCAAACTGAGCTTCCTAGCATTGACCATTCAACTGGCAGCCTTCTTTTCCCTGGCACTGGCAGCCTTCTTTTCCTTGCTGTTCCTTAGGCTTGTCTTGAGATGAAATCTGAAATTAGCATGTAGATTTGACCCAGTATTTATTTGTTTATTTTTAATATTGATACTGCCACCTGGTATTTGAAAAGTTTTAGTTTCTACATATGCTGATGGCTTCAGTCTTCACCAGTGTAGAGGGCATGACTAGCTTCAGCCTTTCAGTATTTTGTACCCTTGTTTTCACAGATCTCTACTAACGATAGCTGTTTTGAGCAGAAGGTTAAGGGTATCTGCAGGGTGTTTGTGACACTGCTGTGTCTGCACACACATCCCTGTGTTCAAGATTTCTGTTTGTGAAATTATCAATTCGGCATCTTTTAGGTGCCACTTCAATGGAAATGGCTAAGATGTGCAAGTAAGTGTTACAGATCCTTGTGAAGTGATATGCAGTTGGGAGGAATTATAATAAGGGAGGAGAAAAATAGGTTCTGGTGCTTGCAGAATTACCTGAAGACCATTTTTCTTATAGATGTGTCATGGGGTTGACAGCTACAGGTTCTGAGGCCTTTCATGATGCTTCCTCCAAAGCTCAAGTTTTCTATCTGGATATTTCAGAGTTTACATTGGGAAGTTTTTTTCAACCAGAGAAACAGGCTTGGTTTCTCTGCCTATCAGTCTTGATTAAATTCACAGGAACCAGGTTATCTTTGATTCCCCTGGCACTATATGAATAAGCCTTGAAAAACTGAGGGTAGACTCAAGAGGGAGAGGAGGCACAGTCTTGAAACAGAAAACCAAAGCTAAATAACAGCTGTAAAGATCTTATCCATGGTCTGAAGCAGATTGTTGTGCCCTTTCCAAATGCTCTTCCTCAGCCTGGTAATTCTCTGTAAGTGCAGAATTTGCATTGACAAGGCAAAAACTACTTCTACAGGAGAACTGTAAAGAAAACCAAACACCAGCACAAATAAAAGCTAGTGATTACAGCTAGAGTAATAGAAACAAGCATGTTTCAGCTGGACAGAAGTTAGTGAAGAAAAGAGGAAGCACTTGTGCATGAGGTGTAAGCTGGTAACTCAGCAATCTATTACATAAATTCATCCTCTTTCTGCCTAAGGAATATCAGTGAGTAATGTGGTTCCCTTTGCCTTCTGTTCAATGTATTCAGTAAACACCTTTCTGCAGGCTGCTGGCAAACTCTGTGTTCAGTGCTGGAGTGGGGCATCCAGAAGTTGTGCTATGGTGGGTTTTTTCTGCCTCTATTGGAAAAGCAGACAAATATTGTCTGCACAGATTAGTTTCACTTGGAAATTCACTTTGAAAAAAAAAAAGTTTCTGGGCTAAAATATGTCATTCCAATTGCAGAAAATGAGGGAAGTATGTTGACCAAATGGGCAAAATGAATTTGTTAGGAAATTAAGCCTGGACAGAACATCTCTGTCCAGATGGTATCTCAGCTCAATCATTCAGCTTGAATAACAAAGAGGATTTTTGTTTTTCTGGTATGCACCACAATGCTTTGCTTTGGGGGACATAAATTTTGTTTTGAAACTAGAGCAATTGCAAAGTTAGTATAGCTTGCAAATTCAAGACTAGATCTTGTCCCTGGTAGTCATCTATTTCTCCTGGATTTACTTAATACTGTATCACTCTACCTCTTGCTGTGGTCACAGTTGCTATGTAGCATGACCATTATGGGGTTAGGTGCAGCATTTACAACATTATTATCTCAAAAGGCCTTTATAGAAAGTATTTCTTTGCAATAAAATTATCACTACATGGACTACAGAATACAGTATCCCAATTTCCTGGTGTGTGAATTCACATTTAAAATTTACATTTTGAGCTCACCTCACTACACTTATGTGCATATATATATATATATATACACACACATATACATGTTTCTGTTTCCAATGCAGCTGCAGTTTTATTCTGTGGTCTGCAAACAGTGTGTCTTGGCCAACAATAAAAGAGGAAAAGAACCCAACAGACTGGGCAGTGCTCAGTACCCCCTGTGAGCCCTCTTCCCCATGTGGTCTCTTGAGGTTCCACAAGAATGGTCTTGGAGAACCTTAGGGTAAGGGACCACAAGACAAAAAGATGGATTTTTAATGCTCACAGGCCAAATGTCTGTATATATTTATTTTATTTGCTTATTGTGATAGAAATGGGAAAAGATGCTTTTCAGATTTAAAATAATTTTAGGCTTCTGTTCTGCTTAGCCATGGCTTTTCTAACGAGGTTGGCTGTGACGGTAGGAAAGGTCAGATGGTTTTGGAGGGGAGCACAGGTATGCCTGGAAACAGCTCTCACTTTCTTGTGATTCCCAGCAAGGGAAGCTATGTGAGAAGGACTTGAGTGCTGATGTGCCTAACAGTCTACTTAAATGCTTGTGTTTCTGGTTCTGTTTCACCTCTCCTCAAAATCTGAAATTTGCACATTTAAAATAAATTGCACGTGAACAATGAATTCCTTACACTTGAGCATTTCAGAAGGCTGAAGAATAAAATGAGGATCCAGATAGCTGGATGCAGGGACATTTGCCTCCTAGTGTCACTGGATTTGTGCTTACACTCCCTGTTCACTGAGAACCTCTTGTTCAAATCCATGTTCATAGAAGGGTGTGCTACCCTGAATCAGTTTCAGGACTCCTTCATGGCTGTAAGTAAATAGAATAGACCCCAATGAGCATGGCTGTCCAAACAGCTACATGTTAAGCACAAACCTATTAATCTTTTAAGCCATAATGCCATTTATTTTTGTGTAATACACTTCCTGAGCTGTGATGTGTACAGTGCCACTGGCTGTGTACTCACTAGATCCCTGTGCCCTGCTTGGAGGGGAAACTCTCCTACCTCTCTAAAATAGAAGGGGGTGGGTTTTGTGCTGTATTGCTTTTTAACATACTAAGAACTTCACTTCTTTTGTCCTCATAGTTTCTTTTGAAATCAATTGTTTTAAATTAGTTTATGAAATGTTTTGAGGAATAAATCATTGCCTTTTTGCTTTGGACTAAAGGAAAAGTAATTAAGTAGTGCTGAACTGAACAAACAACCATTACTTTCAGATACCACAGAGTTATTTCAGTATCATTTTTTTATAGGTCAGTCAAGCTGTAAATTACCCAGGAAAGGCCTCAGGTAGACCTTTTGCTAGTGATCTGACATGGCTGCCTGCTTTTAAATCAAGAGCTAAAAGATGAAGACCTGTGCTGTAGTGAAGAAGGACTAATTAAAGGAGATTAAAACAGTTCAATATGAAAAGAGCTGTTTCTTTCATAGCTGCTCTGAATATTACCCAATCTGAAGGCAGACTGTGGTAAAGGCTGAAAGTGTGAATTTTAGAGAAGATTAAAATAACTAAATGCTGAAATGGCAAAATATACTTAGCAAATGGGTAGCAGCAGGTAGCTGTTTGTCTGGGAATTTTGGGGTGATCTTTCCTCTATGTAAGTCACTCGAGGTTCAAGTTGCTTGGGCACAGTCAAAGAGAAAAAAACTGAATGATATAGTGTGATTGTCTGCACTGTTACCTCACACTTTCCTTCCTTCTGTCTGGCCATCTTCACAATCTGCAACTTGGAAGACCTAAAGCATATTTTACAGCTAGATTAACAGCTGGGAATACTGTGTGTACTGCATGCAACTTATATTTGTTGGGGTTTATTGTTGTCAAATGGCACTATAAGCTGTTATGCCCACAATGTGTTCTCAGCCATTAATTATTCTTATGTATTTTTCTGCAGACTTATCCTTGGAAGGCATCACTTTTACTGGAATGTAATCTGGAAAATTTTCCTGTTTCAGTTAAGAAGTAGAAATGTTGATTTCACAAATTCTTTAAGCTCTCTTATTTAGTTACACTATGTTGTAACTGTGCTACCTGAAGGTAAAATATGCCTGAGTGCTTTAGAGGGGCAAACACTGGCAGCTGAAAAACCAGGAGAAAATTCCTGCACCAGATTCCTCTCTGCTCTGGTGTCATGAAAAGGAACAATTTAGATTTTAGTAGGCTTAGTAATGCAGCTCCACAAATGTGAGTTTCAGCCTGTTATCTTCTGCAGGGTCCTAAGCTGACAGCCAGGTCTATATAGCAGAAAGGCCTAAAAGAGGTTCAGTCAGTATATATTACTGACAAACACTTGAAAAAGGACAGTGCACTGGTGAACTGAGCCTCAGTTCATTACCTTTCTGATCTGAAGGGCATTGGGTCCATCGCAGTAAGATTGCAGCACGAGGTGTGTTACACAGAACAGTACAGAGGATGCACATCCCAGTGCAAAGCTGAAGACTTAGTTACAGCTCTTGCCTATATCTAACTCCTCACCCTCCACCCCACTCCTCTCCACATCACTCTGCCCTGTGTGTGATGAAGGACAGGCAATAGCAGTAAAAGCATTAACACATGGGAATTAATTTTCATGCCTCTGGGTCAATGGGGAGGCCTTTGGTTGTTTTGTTTTGACATTTTATTTTTTAATTGAATGCTTGTTTGACACCATTTTAAGCTCTTAACTGTTCATTTTATGTGTATCTACCTCTCTGGAATAGCTCTGGGTCTGGTCTTGCAAGGTGCTGAGCCCTGATCTTGGAAAAGCAGTGTGAGCAGTCAACCAGTTGTACTGGTCTAAGCCCATAGATGTGTATTGAATAAATGCATGCAAACCCCTGCTCACTGAGATTCAGTGGGCTCCTAATCCACTGGCACAGGCATCTCTCCCACCCTACTGGATTCATTAGCTTTTAAATGAGCAGGTCTGGTCATGAGTGGAAGACTTTCCACCTGTGTGTCAACACCAATTTGAAGACTTTTTAATTTCTTATGGGAGTAGTATTGACTGTTAACTCTGTTTCCTTGCAGAGATGGAAAGGAAACTCTGCAGTGATGAAAAGGAGCTCTGTCTCCTTGCAATGATTGTTCATGTTCCATAGGATAACTTTTTTTTTTTTCTGATTATGGATACCTGCCCTAAGACTTTCATGGAGATCTGCACTTGAGAAGCTCTGCCAGGACAAAAATAAGATATTTCTACAATTTGTGTGTCTGATAAATTCTTTGGGTTTTTTGGAGCAGTTTAATACATAGGTGGGATTTAAAGATGAGCTGAATCTAATCTTCCAAGAGTTGAAGGAAATATTCATTAGAATGCATTGTCTCTTGCTGAGCTTGACCTTCACTCCCCTGCTGCAGAGCACTGCAAATTGTAGCTGCTTACTTTCTGCTTTTCCTCTTTGGATGATATAAAAGTGAAGCACTTTGCCTGTCCAGCTTTAGTTCTCTGCAGTCTTGGTGCTGTTCTGCCATTCAGGCTTCTGCTGGAGGTCAGTGCCCCTGTGCTTGTCTTCAGATCTCCAGTTTCTGGCTTGGCTTCTGGCTTTGACCAGCATGTAATGAGGCAGCTTTGCTTTCTGCATTGCCCTCACGCTCAGGAGCTTGTGCTGTATATTGGTTTGCATGGAAATGCTCTTCTGGTTTTCACAACTTAACATGCTGACGGGTCCTGCAGTCTGAGCTTTCTGCAGAAGCAGAGACTCCCTTTTCATCATCTTTGTTATTAGAAACTTTGTTCAGTCCTCTGGAGGAATACTTGATACTTAGCCCTAGCACTGGAACAGCAGCACTCTTCAAACTAACCATTAAGTACACTGGTGGCACTGGTCTGATCACCTGTATAGGGCCAGGAAACAGGGGAGATACACTTTCTTTGCTCTTTTCCAGTTCTTGGTGGAAGTAAACAGTGCCTGAACTCTGGCTATTGCATTTGCACTATTAAGAAGTGTGGTTTAAGAAACATGCTTGCCACAGGAATGAAAGGGAAAGGTTGCTGGTTGGTCATTATATCTCACACTGAAAAGGGACAGTTTATTTGCCTGTAACTACCATTCCATGACCATAAAAGTTTCAGTAAATTCCAGCAGTATGAGAATTGGTGGAAAAGAATGCAGATAAGTTTGTGGGTTCAGAACATTAGCATGCAAAACTCTCCCTCCACATCACAATTAACTTCTTAATATGTTGGGAGGTTTTCCCAACATTAGCTCAAACTGAGAAATTCTAGCATGATGCCATGAATATATTTATTTTGGATGATGATTGGAGGAAGAGATTGTTGATTCCATTCATCCTGTGGTCAGATAGGTCTCCCAGACCTTGAATGATGTAGTTTTCATTTGATTTACTTGGCTAACAGCATCCTATGAAGGAAAGTGAGCTCTGCTGATCATCCCTGCAAGTCTTTGAGTGGGCACTGGGCCCATTCCCTTCTGCCTGTGAACCTTTAGAAGTGTTGCTTGTCACTGATTAATAGATGAGGCACTGAATCAGCTATAATTAAGATAGTGTTCACACTGCCATAATTACAAGATACAGCAGTTTTATTAGTCAGGATTATTTATTAGTCACAGCAATCAAAGCTACATTTGGATTAGTCACAGGAGGACCTGCCAGAACACGGACGATAACATTTTGCATCCAATGTGTCCATTTGCAGACCTGTCATATTTGTCATGGTGGCAGTAAATGGTGTTAAACTGCTTTTTCAATAGATTCATTAGTGATAACCTTTTGGGTTGATAGATCTGCTGGAATTTTGACAATATTTCTTGATCTATGTTTTTAAGCATATCAAGTATGAACATTTAAATTATGCTAGTTATAAAGAAAAGGGATTTTATTAACCACAAATGAGTAAAATCCTTTAATTGTTTTGGGTTATTAAATTTGATGCCTAATGTACCTCAGCTTCTGCCTCAAATTTCATCAAGAAATGTTTGGTTTAGTTCTTAAACAAAATTTGATCCTGTAGTTAATAAAGGAAAAAAATAGAGTTAAGAGATGTTCTCAACAGTTTTGAGCTGTTTCCAATTCTGAAATTCTTTGCCATGCCAGTGGTCCTTTATCCTTCTTCACCAAAGAAGCCATGTAAGAGGCAGAGAGGACTGAATTAGCTGGATGAATCAGCAGGTGATAAGTTAGTTAATGATCATTTAAGCAGAGAATGTAGATCATGACTGAATTTTAATTTGGACCTTCATTTTTTTGCTTACTTAAATGATGGATCTTCTATGCCTGTGCATGGTTCTTGAGATAAGATTTCTGCAGAGAAATCTTAAATTCCAGTTTCTTGCCCGAGCAGCTGCTATAGCTGCTGTATAATTAAACAATAGGGTTGCTTTTAGCTGGCATTGACTATTACACTTTCCTGAAAATCTGTTATCGCACAGGCTCAGGCAGCAAGGTTGAGGAACACACAAGAAAGGAGGCTGAAATATCAAGTACATCAAAGTGAAGGCAGCTCTGCAATTCAAGTAGGTTTGCTAGCAGTGTGCTAAATCTCCTGAACATTTAACAGTCATAATGGACACATGGCTGTACAACCTTGGCTGGGCTCATGTTTAATGTGTACAGGACTGGCATAAGCACCTGCAGTTGGCAGCTGTGGAGGATGTGCTGCTGTGTTTGACAGGGAGCTCTCACCCAGGTGGGTGCTGGCATGAGTGTGCCTGCTGCACTGTGGCCAGGAATGCTGGGGAGATGAGAATAAAGCTGGCACTCTAAACTGCAGTATTGTTTTACATCTCATCCCTGGCAAAAGGTGCTGAACGTATTTATGTGCTCTAAACCACTTGACCATGATGGTGAGGCTTTTTGTTACTTAAAAATGCAAATTTGTTTGTACACACCACTTGTAGAAACTGAACAGCAAAATTTTTCCTGGATCTTTTGGTCCATGGAACAGTTGCTGCTGCCTCTACTGAGCATGAGAGTCCTTCCAGCACTTGGTTCTGTAGCAGACAGCTAGGATTTCACACAAGTAAACTGCAGCAAACATTTTGTAGCCTAAACTTGAGTTGTGAATTTACAGCTCATGACTGTTGAACTGTGAGCAGTCAAGTGGTGATGGCACAGCACTTCAGTAGGAGCCAGAATGTTTCAGTATTTCCTAGTGCTAATGTGGAGCAGGTCTCAGTTCTTCTGCCTGTGAGGACAGGGGAGGCAGAATTTATGTTGAAAGCTGTAAACAGTGCAGCTGCAAAGCAGGAAATTTTCAGCCTTCAGTGAACACACATGGTATTAGTTCAATGTCTAGATGCAATGCTTCAGAGAAATAGAAATCAGGAATAGAGAGGATAGACCATATAAATTTTAACTTGCGAGTGCAAGATGGTTCTCTTTAATTTGATTTAGTCTAGTTTCAAAACTCTTGAGGAACAGAGATCACAGCAGTTTTCCTGAGAGTGCCAAAAAATGCCTTTTTTCATTTGTCAATAAGCTTTGCTTGCTATCCATTCTCATTTCTCTCTTCTAGTTGTACTTTTGGGCCAGCCTAAGTTTCATTATTGTTGTTTATATGCTTCACTGCTATTTTCCCATTTTGCCTCTTGACAAAGCTGTCCTCCTTGCTAAGAAAACTTCTCCAATCTCATAGCATATTGAAAGGAGTTTAGAAAAGGTTTTGTCTACATTGGTTTAGGGATGGTAGGATGACATGAGGCAAGACAGGATATCACAGTTGCTTTCAATTACACACTTCTGGAAAGAAGAAAATACTATGACTAACTCCGGTTTAATAGTGAAAATTGTACAACAGTTGCAAAGAAGGGTTGAGTTCTGCTAGTATCTAAGACTTCAGCTGTTTCTATCTAATGCTCAAAATCTTGTTTGTGGGCACCAAGAAAGCACCTTATAGGTTAAGGCAAGGATGAGTTCCTTTAAAGATGAATTTTAATTTCCCAAAGGCTCTGTAAAGACATAAGAACGCAAAGAAATGGGATATAGAACAAAAGCAACTGTTGATTGAGGTGTAAATTTATTGAAACTAGCATATGGAATTTTAACTCCTGACTTGTTCTCCCCAAGGAGCAATCAAGGAGAGCATCAAGTGGTGTTTTTGCAGATGATTTCTCTACTCCTAAGGATTGTATGTCTCTCCCCTGAACTGTTCATCTACTTTCTCTGGGATGCTTAGCATGAATGTGCTTGCTCAGGCCTGACTGAGTATGTGTGTGCACATGAACAGTGCCAAATGGTACCATTTTGTCCAAGGAATTTTACTTAATATAGCAAACATTTTCTTTTCCAGTTTGTCAGTATGAGGAAAGGTCTGTCCTACGTGAAACATACACTAACTGAGCTCAAAGGAGAGAGCACCATTGACAGACAGTGAGAGTGTTACAAGTAGGGGTTTGCATTATCTTATTGCCAACATATTTTAGCACTATGGCAAGGGACTGAGCCCTGGAGAGAGGCTGTAGATGATAGGACAGTTGTCTGTGACAGATGCATGACTTCCTACTAGTCTTTACAGAAGTCCATGTCTGTAGCACATGTGTAGCTCACAGTATGGCCTGGAATTCAAGTGCATCTATATGGTAATTTTGAAGGAGGCATCTGGTTTCTTCCATTTGCTTTGTTAAAGCAGCAGCTCAGATGAGCAAAATTTGAGGTATTCACTGCTTTTCGACTTGCCTTTGTTCAGTACTATAAAATGCTAGATAAATGTTCTTGATTCAAAGTGCAGGAAATGAGTATTCCCCTGAGGCAGCTGAACTGGGGAGTTACTGAAATCAAGTTAATCCTTTGGAACAAATGCATGGTATTATCAGGGAAAGATTCCCATTCATTTCCTATGTCTCTTGCTGGATGGAATATCCAGTAATCCAGAAAGGATTTTAGGCTTCTTGGCCTAGCTTGAAAGTAAATTGTAGCTCAGACATTTTGCAAGACCAATTGGTGAGATTGAATTAGGAATATCATAGGTGTGGGGGGCTTAGTGTTGCTCTGAACTCTGATATTCTCTTCAGATATGTGTTTCAAAGCTTTAAGGTATATTTCTACACGTAACACCTCATCAAAGGAAAGCACACTCAAGATGTAAATGCAGCATGGATACAGGATAATGTGCCTTGCAGGAAAGAGAAGGACCAGAAATCATGCTGGGATTACCAAGGGCAGAATCAGGTGTGAATCACTGGTAGGAGCACAGATACCACTCCGCAGAAAAAAATTTCTGTGTCTGCATCAGGGGAACAAGTGATGTGTCCAGGCCATGCCACAGGAGTATAGCTAGAAATACACAGTGCCCTGGGATTTACAGTGCCTGTGCTTTGAGCTCTGTGCCTCTGACTGTTGGCCCCCAGAGAGAGGTTGAAGGAAGGGCATGCCAGAAAATGCTCAGCTCTTACTGTTCTAGGAACTGCTTTTTATTCTCATCATGCACAGAGGATCTCTCCTCTGGGCATCAGAATAAAGCAAAACAAAACTGTCCCTTGGTCCAACCTGATTTTTCTCTGTGCAGGCTGCTTGAGATGCTGTGGCCTCATCACACGTACACAGACCCTGGGCACTGGGGTCCTCTCTCAGGAGATCCCATCTTGCTTTTTGGTTCTTGCTTCCCTGCAGCAGGCAAGGCAGGCCTGAGCTCTAGAGCAGTCTCCTTGGAGAGATACTTGGTGTTTTTATTAAAAACTTTAGCCTTATCTACATGCAAGTATATATGCAGCATCTGTTAAGAAAATTTGCAACAGAGAAATTGTACAGCTGAACATGCAGATCTAGTACTTGAAGCTCCACTGATACAGATGGCATGTCAGTTATACTTGTGGATCCAAAGATGCCAACCAAAGTATCTGACATCTATTTTTCCTGGATTTGAGAGATTAGTTGCAAAAATAGTTGTGACACATTTGTAAGAAGATGAAGCCTGTAATTGTAGTACAGCATATTGAGTGTTGCATTTAGGGAAGCTAGAGTTTAAAGTTTCTGGACTCGTAGCTGTGGCACAGCTGTGCTAGCAGAGATTCCACCATTGTGATACTTGCTCATCTTTCTGAACTGGAGGGAACTGAGTGCCAGTTCTGTTGTTGGATCAGGACTGTGTCTGAGAGGTCAGAGCCTTGTGGCTGTTACAATAGGCCTACTGTGGTTAGGAAGGCATTGTTGAACTTTTCAGTGTCCTGTTCTGTTCTATGAAAGTGGCTTTTACAGCCCAAGTTGTTCATTACCCACTTGGGCTTACTACTCAAACATACTGCCCAGAAGGAAGAGACAGCCAAAGCAAGTGAGCTCAAAGTAGACAGCAATTGTAAAATCATTCCCCAGCTCACCGTGCTTCCTTTTCAGATCAGCCTAGGAAGAAAAGGGCTTGCTCATCACTTGCTTGTGGCTATGTCTGAACTGAATAAACATTTAGTTAAATAAATGATTGGAATCATCATTATCTTCAATTTTCAAGAACTGACAGGTAGAGAATTAAATGCATTAAGAATCTTTCCCTGATGTATCTCAAAGATACATTTGAAGCTTGCAACATCTAACTGTTTGAAATCCAAGTTTATTTATTACAATTCACTTACAGTTATTTGGTTATGTAATTCCTGTAGTATGGTTTCCTCCTTGACTGAGTCATTTCAGTTAGTATTAAATCATGAATTGTACAGACAAAACCAGTTTCCCTTCCTGTCAACCATTTAGAATCATAGAATCATTTAGGTTGGAAAAGACCTTCCCCAGCACTGAGGTCAGACAACGAGCCTGTAGTGCCCTGGATCCTCCCTTTGTCCTTTCTTGTAGATGGGCATCACACTGCCAACCTGCAGTCAGCTGGGACCAGGCAGAGAGCCATATCCCTTGACTGCCCTCTGACTTCTTGTGGTGCCTTCATTGCTGTCTCCTTGAAAAATCCATGACAGATGGTGGTCTGTGGGCCATGCCAGGCTGGGGAGCTCTCTCTTCACACCTTTCACCTGGGCCCTGGGCAGGCAGCAGACTGCCCTGAGTGGGTCTGGTCTGCATATGGGGCTTCTGTTCCCTCCAGGAGGGAGTCTCCTATGACAATGACACATCTTCTTCCAAAATATTTCCAAAATTTTCCAAAAATTGAAGCAATTTTGTGTATTTTTTACACCTGTGAGGAAAGTGAGCTCTTTGGAGGGAGAAAGAGGTGGTGAGAATAAAGGGCAGGTAGAGCTCAGCAGCAGGGTGTGCAGCTTAATGTGGGCACAGGGATCTCCAGCCCTGGGGGCTCTCCAGCATCATGTTCTCTGTGAATGTCTGTGCTTTTAACACCACTGGATTTGTAACATAGTGAGAAATAAATGTACTCAAATCAAGGCTTATTTCTGATTCTTAATAAATTAATTTTCTGCCTAAAATATTGCTCTGGGATGCAAAGACCCGAATAAATTCCTTTCAGAAGGCTGATCTAGCCTGTTAAGTGGGTTGGCAGGCCAGTTCTATTTTTCTAGCAGAGATGAATTTTATTTGGATTTCATGCTATGAAATTCAGCTGGAAATGAAAAAGGCATGGGAAAGGTTGTACTTTCCATATTATCTAGTTGCCACAGACCTCAGCTCAGGGAGATAGTTATCAGCAAGGCTACATGGCAGTGCCATTTATCAAGGTATGGGATTTTTTCAAGGTGGGAGAAAGTTTCCTACTTGTTTCTTTCGAAGAACTCTGAGATCTTACCTTAAATACCTAAGTCATGCTATTTATTGCAACAAATGTGAATCTATTCCATCTCTGCATGTGACACTTCTCTGTGTACATTTGAAGTCGATAGAGGAGGGGTATAAGAAGTTTTAAATACACAGTTGTGAGAGTGCTTGTTAGAAAACTGGCTTTATCAGCTGTTTCACTTAAGCTTTGTCTACAGTGGCAGAAAAATCAGCAGAGTTCTGAACAAAATACTCATTGAGGTTTCAGTCTTCTGGCCAGAAGAAACTTAAACATTCTCTTCTCTGTAATAATTGCAGTGTGTTGCTAACATCTTGCCCCCTCTGTCAGTATATTTCTCTGCAAAATGGGTAATTCATCCTTGGTTTAGTTTGCTAACAAACATAGTCTTTGAAAAGTCAGATATTTGTGTTTCTGTCTTGAAATTGCTTTTCTCAGCTTTTACAGTGAAAATGTGTCACTCATTTATTTGTGCAACAAAGTTGTCTCTTTTGAAGTGCTTACTAAACTGACTGACATGCTGGCAGTGGATGTTGCTGTGCTAGATGTCTGTCAATCCTCCCCTACCAGTCTCAGATTTTTTGGCAAACTGTAGAACTAATGAGCTGCAAAAGCAGAAACCAGCATATGCTTGTAAGCTGTAGAAATTTGATCATGCCTTGTGCTTCTGTGAGTTTCTTTAAAATATTTTATACTCCTACTGAAGAGCACAGGCCACCCATCCTTAAAGCTGTGCAAACCCAGTTATTGTTTTAAGGAACTAGGTTCCTGGGGTTTTTCCACTTGTGTCCCTGAGGAAAGCATACAGGTAAGTGCAATACAGAAAGCAGGAGATACCCAAACTATTGTTGACATTATAAAGGGGATGGAAAATACAGGATGTTCTTTTTTACATAAAGAGCTGCTGTTTTTCAGGGGAGGTTGTGATCTGTGGGCTGGAATAGAGGAACCTGCAGTGAGCCATGCATGTGCTTGTTAATGCTAAGCAGTGCCAGAGAAGGTGCTGCTGTGAAATGGGATACCATTTGCCTCATTTAGGACAATAAACTGACTTAGAAAATACACTAGGCTGTTTCATCTGCTTGCAAGGTATTTTTCTGAATTATGTTGGTTCCTTTCATTATTTGTTTAAGAGGAGCAGGACATTGTGAAAGCTCTTTCTCTGGCATTGAGTTCAGAATCCAGGATTGACTTGACCATAGACCATTTTCACCCAAAGGTGACCTGTGGTGCTGTCTCTCCCTGTGTGCTCCAGCCACCCTTCCTGGAGGGGATGGAAGCATTGCTCCCCTCTCACATGTGGGCAAGACAAGTGATGTCATGGAAAGCAATCTTGGTAAACAACATCTATCCCTGTTTTTCAATTCTCTCTACTTAATGACAATTATTCATGCCAATTAAATATTCATTAACTTATTTGAAAATGCTCTTGATATGATGAGTGCATGAACAACTATTAAAATTAAATACATATATATTTTAATGATTTGGGGGGTTGACTGCAAGGAGCAGAGTCTGCATATACTTCAAACACATGACAGGCCACTTACAATAAACTTACTTTATATGTTTCTCATCCCAGGATCTCACAGTTAATGTACTACCCCTCACAGCTAATACACCAACCTGCTCAGAGCTTTGAAAATGATTCATTTGGAAATACAGGAAGCTCACTGTGAATGTGCTTCAAAAGGGGGTGGATTGTTTTCAAAACTTCTGGGCCTCTGTGTACGGAATACAGTTTAGTCATCCAGGTGCTTTCAAAATACCAGCCCACTGCATACTGATTCAGTTAAATGTATTTATGTTTATATTTCAATATCTGGTGTTTCATTGAAAAATGTTAACCAGTATATTCTATGTAGGTGGAGCCAAGTGCTGCCTGCGCTGAGTTGGTGTTGCTGAATATATTTCTGGTTGTATCAAGTGCAGTATGATGGATGACCAAATCCTGACAGATGCCTGTAGATATCAATATAATTTTCATGTCTTAGGTCTTCTCTAAGTCTAGACTAGTTGCAATAATGTTACTTTTAGTGAAAGTACTTCCATGGGAGGTTCTTTACTAAAAGAAGCTCATTTTATGTTAGAGCTTTGTACATGAGGGATTATGTCCTTATGGCATCTATAGCATCACTGCAGTACTGCAAGTCCAAAAATGTACAGGTAAATTGGAGGTGAAGGGAAGGTAGGGGATGAGCCTGGAAGACAATGCCTGATGTGTAATTGGGTTTTTATTAGAAAAAGCAAATAAAATAGTTGTTATCTATATATATTAGTGACAGACTTGTGACAGGACACAAGGGAATGGCATGAATCTGTGTCAGGGGAGGTTTAGGTTGGATATGAGGAGAAGATTCTTTACCAAGACAGTGGTTGGGCACTGGAACAGCTCATCACAGCACCAAGCCTGACAGAATTCCAGAAGCATTTGGACAATATTCTCAGAAAACATGGTGTGATTGTTGGGGATGTCCCGTGCAGGGGCAGGAGTTGGACTTCAGTGATCCTCGTGGGTCCGTTCCAGCTCGGGGGATTCTGTGACTCTATACTCTTATACTATGTCAGGGTCTGAAAGGCTGTAGAGGACATTAGCTTGGGATTGCCAAGGAAGATCTTGGACTATGCAGGACAAGGAGTGCTGCTGACAGAAGTCAGGAGTGCAGCTTCGCTCCGAGGCCGCAGAGGAGCTGTGCAATTCCACGGCTCTACCCAGATCTAAACATCAGGAAAGCAGGAGAGACACAACCCAAGAGCCTGTTGGTTCTTCTGTAGCACAGGTGCCCAGCTTAGCCCAGTCTCTGCAGGTGCCTTTGCGTACCAAGGATTATTTAGAAAGAATAAATTTAAAATTTGACTAGCATTTAGAAGTACAATATTGTAGTTTAAATTATAACTCGGGAAGACAGAATAAATTAATCTTACATCTCTGGCATTTCAAAGATTAATACTTTCTAGGATATTTTTTCTTCTGTTCCTAGTTGTAGCTTAGAAGCAAAATTAAAACCAGCCAACACTCTCAGGTTTTGAAGTTGTTTCGACCGAATTTTGACTAATGAAAATGTCTGACATTTTTAGGTGCCAAATTAAGCAATTGAACTCGTGTGCACATCTGGAAAGGCTTAAGTGAAATTATTTCAAATATTCATCTTTGGGGAAAGATCACACCATTTTTCCTAGATAAAATTGTGTGAACACCAGTAGAATTGTGTCTAGTTTTGCATCCTTAGGAAGGAGCACACATCTTCACACGAAGGTCTCTCCTGTCAGGTCGATTTCCAGAATCATTCCAAAGTAAAAAATTTTCTATCAGAAAGAGAAATTTTTTCCCTTCTAATTTCATAACAGAATTTGAGGCTTTCTATATTAAGGTAACTGAAAAATAAACCAACACGTGTATGTTTTGTTTTCCTCTTTGCATGCCCAAGAATCCTGTGCTGTGGAATTTCAGGAGGACAACCTGTCTGTGTGTCTGTCACTTTACACACATTTGCAGTGCTGTCTTATATAAGAAATTCAGCTATTAGATTCTTTTTCAGAGATGTTTTTAAGTATTCAGAACAACTGAAAGCAAATGCCCAGTGAACTAATTTACCTAAAGAGCAGCTTGTTTTGGCTGTCAGTCTTTCCTCCTTTCATAGATGTTAATTTATTATTTGTGGTGAGTTTTTTAAGCAACTTGTTTCAAACAAACAAACAAGAGCACCGAAAAGAAAAAATGCCACAAAACCCCTCGTTGTTGAAAGTTTATTTCTAAGAGTTGCCAAAGGATTTATTTCACAATGTCAGCAATCTGTGCTGAGTGCATCATATAGCCTTAGATCTTCTAGGATTAGGACTTGAGTCTTGAGTTCAACAAAAGAAAACGATTTATTACGATTATCCTAAAATGATGAGTGATATTTGATTATTAGAAAATACAGTGTTCTGTGTTGAACCATTTACCCACTTCAAACCCTGTAAGGTATTTTCAAGTGGTCTCAAGATCATCCAATACATTGGACTGTCATGAGGAGTTAGTAGAAAGGCAGTGGGTTCCCACACAACTGTTCTCAAGTGGAGGTGCCTCAGCTGTGTAGCAGCTATTAATAAGGGGTTTTGCCTTTAGTAGAGCTTTGCTTATCAGCCTTGGCTAATTTTCCAAGAGTGTCTACCTTCCTAGTCTTTTTGAAAGGTTTTTGTTCAGAGTGTTGCCACTAACAGAGCTGTGTTGAATCAGGTGATCCTGTGATTAGATGATTAATATAAGGAGCTTTCTGATCAATGGGAAGTCTCTTAACCTTTGCTTCCCAAGCACAATAAATCTGTTCAGTGTCTTGAAGACGTTTCAGTGGTCTGAAAACTTTAGAAAAACAACCCGATCAGAATGTTGCCTCTTAGAGCAGCAGAGCAGGGAAGTATATCCATTGAATAATAATGCAGAATTCAAACTAAAAAACTAATCTGGCATAAAAACATGCAGAGGAATCACTATGAATCCAGATCCATTAAATAATAATGCAGAATTCAAACTAAAAAACTAATCTGGCATAAAAACATGCAAAGGAATGACTATGAATCCAATGCATATAGTGTGCCCAGAATTGTTTCAGTGTGGCACTAGGTTGGAAGGAGGGATGTGATGGGAGGCTGTCAGACAGGATCCCCACAGCTCTGGGGTCCAGGTGATGAAGACCAGGTGACTATGGACAGCTGCTCTACACTTCTGTCCAATGCTGCTTTTGAAAATTGGGTGAGATTCCTGTTGTCAGGATTGTGCTTAGCTCCCTTCTCTTTGTTCAGTTATCCACAAATGCTTGTACAGATTTACCTTACACTGTGTATGACAATCCCACCTTGCACAAAATTCTCCTGTTTAATAGGATTGTTAAGATTTTGTTCAGTTTGCAGTTTTTAGGATGAGATGGTAAGGAACAGCCTCAAAAGCAGGTGATTCATGACTGAGTACAGTTATTCTCTGGTAATTGTCAGCTTTTCAGTGACTGATTGAAATTGACTCTTGAAGTATTTGGAGTAGTAAAAATGTTTCCCATTGGAGTAACTTTGTGCTTTTTACACATTAGGACAATATTGTGCCTTAGGGTTTGGCCAGACAAAAACCTTTCCTCATGTTAACTGACTGCCAAATAGCTTGAGAGTAAAGTACTATTTATGTAAATGTCCCTCCAGATTCCTCAGCTGTAAAAGTGCCATTTGTAGTGCTAGCAAGGGCTCGGGCTCACCGTGCAGCTCCTGCTTGGCCTCTGAGCCACTGCAGTGCTGCAGAGCTGAAGTCTCTTGAAAGGCTTCTGCTCTTGGCTTTTCTTCAGCTTCTCAGCATCTAACTCCCTCCTGCAGTTTTCACACCTGTGCTAAGGGCACTGGTTGAGAAAACCCAAGTGGACAAAGCAATACAGCTCCCATGTGTGGATAAAGCAATACAGCTCCCATGTGTGGATAAAGCAATACAGCTCCCATGTGTGGATAAAGCAATACAGCTCCCATGTGTGGATAAAGCAATACAGCTCCCATGTGTGGATAAAGCAATACAGCTCCCATGTGTGGATGTGGTCCAGACCTACCCTGGCACTCAGGATGGCTTCATCACCAGGGTAACGTGATTGGCAAAAGGTTTAGCCAAGGAGAAGCCTAGAGGTTGTACTTTATATTACAAAACTGTTCAGCAATTAGCTGAAATCCTTGGTGATTACTGGAAATCCATCTTGGGTGTCTCTAGAGTGCAGAAGGGATGCACACATACACACGTACGTGTGTGTGGACATATCCACAGAGTATTTGAAAGATACTGTTTCTATCAAGTGCTGCTGCTAATAGCACCCTTAGAAATGGAAACAATTCCTATTGCTTTATTCTGTTCATAAGTGGTGATGAAGCAGAGGTTCTGGAACATGTTTTGCCTGCCTGTTCTCCTCCAGTGCTGTTCACAGCACAGACATTGGGCTGTTTGCATCTAATTTTACAGACTATGGCCAGAAGTGATTTTTGAAAGATAAAAGATATTCAGGATTCAGAGACAATGTCACATGCTTTGACCTGCCTGCTAGCAGTGTCTGTATCATTTAGGACTTTTTTGAAGCTGTGATCAGCTTACAGACCATCGACTTCACTACATCTTGTAAGGAAGACTGATGAGTGTCATCACGTGGCATCTGTAGGACAGCCAGGGAATCAGCAGCCTGCATGTTTTTAGTTGGGTACAGGGTTGTGCTGCTGTGTTTATTTGTCTGGGAGTGAGTTTTCCTCACATTCTCTGTTAATGCAGGCTCACAGCATGGGTGTAGTAAAGCTGGTCCATGGAGTCTCTCTATTTCTTCTCTTGCAGTGAGAAATAAGCCAGAGTGGGAGCTGTGTGGATAAGGCACTTGACCCATCAGACTTCTGAACTGAAATACCCTCTGACTTTTCAGCTACTGAGCTTCTCTGAAATGGAACCACACAGGTTCTATACCTGTTTTCTATCCCAGAATCAGAAACACTTAAATTGGAATTATTAAAGATATAAATACTACGAACTCCTTATTTTTTCAGCTGGATGAAAAAACTTGTCGTGTGAATCATCAGGAAATGAACCTCAAATTGGGGTCTGTGTCTGATGAATCAAAGCTGAGTCTGAGCTAATTAAAAGGTTGTAGCTTGACTCTAAAATTGGTGGTTTCCAGCTGGATGAGAGCCTGAGTGGATCCTGTTCATATTTGCCCAGAAGTCTGTTGAGGCAAAGTGTGGTGGTGGCTAATTGCAGGAATCTGTTAAGTGTAGCTGCTGGGAGCACTAAGTGATTTGGATGAACTGGGTTATTTTAATGCACTTTTAAAATTGAGGATATACATCTTGAATGAATGCTGTGTGAACAGTGCATTACTGATTCTAAGAAATAAACATTGCTGATTTATTTTATTTGTAAAAATGAAGATCCTTGTGACTACTCAAGGCTGTGAGAGGTTACTGTCAGCAGGATGGTGAGAAGTAAATGCTCATTTTGAAAGCCAAAAGGCGAGTGTTAGGGACAGTAGTCCCTTCACAAGAAACTAGAGTAGAGTTTAGATTTTCTGACATTCCTATATTCAAAATCCAGACCAAATATACTGATTTTTAACTTTGACATTTGCTCTCCTGTGATTATTAATACAACTGCATTGGTTTGTAATCATGCACTGTGTATCATCTGGAGACAAAACAGGATTCCAAATCCTCTTTCCTGCAATAGAACTGGTCTTCTCATTAGTTGGAAACAACACTGTGATAGGTAATCAATATTTCACTGAAATACCAGCATCTCATTGTGGGCATTACTCATCTATTTCTGAAAAACACTCAGACTAAAAGCAAAATGTTTAAACGCAGCAGTGTGGCAGATCTGCCCTTACACACACAAATCATGTGCATATGTGTTATTTGGAAGGTACAAATTGCAGCTTTGGGTCTCTGACACTCAGTGTGTGTCAGCCTGACCTTACACTCCAGAACCTGTATCAGAATGTGGAGTCACCACCCTGAGCCCTGCCCGGGCTCTCTGCTGCCCAGGACTTGCTGGGAATTGCTGCTGGCACCTTTATGGAACAAGTCAATGCTTTTTGTTGTTGTTGTTAAAGCTGCTGCAGAGAGATGAGTAGAAAATCGCTGTTTTTCTCCTTGCACCATTAAAAACATGTCAGATAAAAATTGATGCAAGTATTGATCAGAATTGTGAAGTCAGTTCAGTTTTGGCATCTTAAAAGAAAAGGTACCTTCACCTGCCCATCTTCTGTAAAGCTCAACTCAGGTCTGTGTGAGCTGGAATCACACTGGAGGTTTTGTGAGTATGAAAGTTCCTTTGTCACTTCTCTCCAATGGGGCTGTGTAAATTCCATGCCAATGTATTCATGTTTGGGTCAAACTGCAGGTCCTTCCCTACAGCTCTGCTTACCCTCTCTGCACACTGGATTCCCTTGGGATATATTGGCTGTCTCTTCCAATCTCACATTTCTTGGCATCTTTTTAAGTTTAATAGAGATGCAAACAAATACCACAATTATTGCCAGAGGGCTCTAAAGGTGTGTTTCTTCTATCCTGTCTGCAGAAGCACATGGGTCAAAATAGCTGCAGAAATGGGGTTTCTTTTACCCCACCATGGTTCAGGTATCTCTTCTGTTCACAGCTTGGTCTTGAGAGCCTCAGCATCAAATCTGTGTCTGGGTCTGCTGATGAAAAGTTCATCAGGTGCCTATACCAGTTTATTCTTCTGTTAGAAGTACTTTTTGTTGTTGTGCTATTGTTGCTTGTTTCATTTAAATTCGATAATTTTATTTTAGGGATACTCTTGTGCATGAAATAGTCGTACCAACAGCTTGTGCTGAGTTGCTGCTCTTAGCCTCTAGCTTGCTCTGGGGAGGCTGCTAATGCAGAGGGTACAGAGATGTGTCAAGATCCTCTTTGGAAAGGCAATATTTTCCTCCAATGCTATTAGAAATTACCTGTTTCTATAATCCTTTATCTTCATATTCAGTTGTTCCCCTCTGTGTATGCCTTTAATTGTTGTGAGGTGAAGAGGTGTTGGTGGGGGGAGGATGGAGTGGTCATGTTCTGTTTCTAGGGGAGTTTTTTACCTTTCAGACAAGGGTATCTGCTTACCTGAATTTCATCCGTGAAAGAAATCTGAAAACCAACTCCACATAAAGGACAATTTTAGCTACATGAATTTTTTTTAATACTTCAATGTCTCATTAATTTATCATAGGCAGCCTTTTGATTTTAGATTAAACTTGCTCAATTAGTCTATCAGAAATTTTATAGAGCAGAGAAATATGCACATTTTTCTCCATGCCCAGAAGAACAAAGGAAGCATAATATCAAACATTAATCTACACTGGTGATGAATGATGTTGCTTCTTGTAGTGTCTTATTCTCACCCTTAGAGTGCAGATTTTGCAGAAACTGAATCTGACCCCTATTTTGCCAAGAATATTAAGCTTCTCTCCTTCTTTTGAACATATTTTTCTAGTGGTGGGGAGAGTGTGAATGCTGAAGCTACTATATAAACTTCCCTGAAAGCTTCTTAAAGTCTAGATATTGTATTAAAGAAATTAAGTTAATTTATAATACACACAAATGTGTGTGTTATTAAGGTGTTGCTTGTTGTGGTAGTGTGAATATAATGGATTTTTGTGTTAAGCTGTCTCACAAGTGTTAATTGACTAATGTAGTAACTTTACTCTCAAAACATCTTGGCTATTTGGTATAAAAATATCAGTTTACAGTATTCTGATAATTTCTAGACAACTGTTTCATATGGATTCATAATAGAAAGGAATTCATCAATAATTCAGTAACCACGTTTAGCTGGTATAGTGAGTGCAAGGATGGATATGGAGAGAATATTATTAGAGGGACCAATAAAAGAGTAAGAAAGTCCTGGAATACAAGTATAATCATGTCTACTCTAAAAAGCAGCCAGCACCCAATTTGATATGCAGTGGATGTCAGCTTTGCAGATGAAACACTGGAAGCTTCCTTAGCAATGAATATAAAAATGCAAAGATCAGTTATGCAGAAAAAGGAAATTAAAAAGTAACTTTTATACCTAGGTGTGATTAAAACCGTAGAAGAGTTTTTAATCCTTTTGGGACAGGTTTTCCGGTGTGCCGTTTACTGGTGGTACACTTTGCCCTTATGATTCATTCCAGGCTTCAAGGAATTATAGTTCATGCAGTGAATTACTTTTTGTTGAAACTTACAGACAAGCAGCATGAAGACTGGTCCTCCTGGGAGCAGAGTGGCTGGGGATGGGGAGGAAAAGAAAAGAATGGCTTCATTTGCAGCTAACACTGTAGTGCCATAAAGGACCCTAAGAATATCACCCTGGAATAGATTTTCAGGGAATTTGCAATGAGATATAGTGTAGCAAAGACAAACTACAATACAAGCAGAATAGATTACCTCATTTTATAGCTTCAGGTATGACCCAACAGAAGTTATTCCCAGCACTCGTAATGGATGCTTGCTGCATGGCAGAGAATGGATCTGACAACTGCTCCAGTCAAACCACTCTCTGGGCTTTAAATGGTAGAATAGTTGATGCTGGGATGCCATACACTTATTCTCCCACTGTCTGCAATCCCATGTCCTACAGCAGCTCCTTTCTGGGAAAGGCTGACCTGACATTGCCTTCTAACATTGCATTTTGAATTTCTTAATTGTTTCATATGACTGTCCCTTCTGCACCAAGACCCTGGAAGAGGAAAGGAATCCTATGACATGTTTAAGACCTGCCTCTGTGGAGCTTCAGGCTGAAGTGTGGTAGAGAACTGTGCCTTGATACTGAATGAGAAAGATGTTCTTAGATACATCTGCATAGTTGTTGTCCTCTTTGGGACAGTTGTGTTTTGACTGGAGGAGAAATGGCATTTGCAAAGCTCAGATACTGAATGCTTTCTCATTTGACAGTAGTGATAAAGGGAATTAGATCTCTGCTAACCCAGCCTGTAACCCAATACTGCCTGCTAAGTGCATGGGACAGTCAAGCAATAATTTCAGTACTTCTATTCATGGCAAGATGAAAGGGGAGAGCTTGCTGACTCCTGTGGCATGCTAGAGGTGGGAGGCAGGAGAAAACCATTAGAGCACAGCTATTGCTCAGAAACTGTTTTCTGTTGGGGATTGTTAACATCACAAAGATCAGGTAGTTGCCTAGTTTTAGATGCCTATAACTTTTAGAGGCAATTTGAAGCAGTAGATATCACCTACCAGTATGTTTTTTTGTGCTTCCAGAACAGTACTTTGAGATAAGCAGGACTTCTCTCAGTTTGGAATACTTAATTTCCTTCAGGACAGAAACTACATAAATTCAGGCTTGCTCATTATGACCTCCCTGTCAAACACCTCTGAGAAGGAGAGCCAGCAGGGCACTTAGTAGAGTGGTAAGAAGGGAGGAATTGGCACCAACTGGAGCAGCAAGGAGGCACATTCACAGATGTTCATTTGCTTTCTCTCTCCTGCAGGGCTGACATGAACAGAAAAAAGGGTTATGATGTGGTTTAACCCCAGCTAGCAACTGAGGACTGGTGGGATGGGGAGGAGAATCTGGAACAAAAGGAAAACCCCATGGGTTGAAATAAGAACAGATTAAAAATGGAAATAAAATAATTTAATTATAATAATAACAGTAATGAAAAGAGAGAGAACAAAAAGAGAGAGAGGTATAAAACATAAGTAAGACAAGCAATGCACACCCACTGGCTGATGGCCAGCCTGTCCCCAGGCAGTGGTGCCTCCTGGTAATTCCCCTGAGCTTATATATGGGGAAGGAATTCTGTGGGGTGGAATATTCCTCTGAACAGTTCAGGTCAGATGTCCTGGCCATGCTTCCCCCTAGCTCTTTGTGCACTTCCTTACTGGCAGAGCACAGGAAATTGGGAAGTCCTTGACTCAGGGTAAGCACTGCTTAACAACCACTAAAACATCAGTGTGTTAGCATGTTATTCTCACACCAGATCCAAAACACAGCACTGTACCAGCTACTAGGAGAAAATTAATTCTATCCCAGCCAAAACCAGGACACATTAGAACCAACAGAGGAGCACACATTTTTAGTTTAAACAAGGATGCAGGGTGTGTAAGGAAATATTTTAAATTTAAAACTAGGGAGGATCAAGTTAACCAATTAACTCTGGCTTCCTGATGCCACTCTGATCTCCTAAAATGGTGATGAAATTGGGTTCAATAGCTAGTAGCAGCATCTGGCCCCTCCTCGGATGCTGTCGTTGTCAGGATGTATAAACCTGCTAATCATAGACGAGAGAAATTCAGACAATAGACCTGCTCCAGGTCCCTGCCCTGCTCCCTGAGCTTTGTAATGCAGACAGATCACAGAAACAGCACTCCTTGGGTTTGTATTGTCACAAATGGAAGAAGAGTTTGGTCCCTGTTGTGCAGTAAGAAATACCCCTTCAGTGCTGCCTGCCTTTGTAGCATTTGCTGGCACTGCACATTTCACTTAGCCACAAGCAGACTGAATTTTGCTGCTCATTGCTGGATTTGTGCCCCTCTTATTGGTGACACGTGGAGTTACTTTAAATTAATCAGCTCACAGGGTTGAGTTGGAATTAGGGTCTCCAAAGTGCTCCTTTTAATTTTGGCCACATCTGCTTTATTTTGGACTCACTTAAATTATCAATTTATATATTGAATTGTATCAGAAAAATTCCCATTCTGACAGAAACTGGTCCCGTGCTGTAGCAGTCCAGCAGTGTGGAGATTGATCTGGCTTGGGTCACGATGGGACTCCATCAGAATTATGTATCCAGGCACCAAAAAAAATTTGGCTTCACTTTCAAATGTTAAGCAGAGCTGACTTTTATAAAACACAGCTTATTATTTGTGAGACAGCAAACTTGGGATGAAGCTGCAGAGACAGGCTGACTAGGAAACCACTAGAGCTCTTACGACGTGTTTGCTGAAGTCTCTATAGATCACATTAGATCACTCCAATGAGAAGCAAATTGCTTTCTCTTCCTGAGACTCTAAGTTTGTCATCTGAAATGGAGCCTAAAAACTGGTATTGCAGGAGTTCTAGCAAACTGGAGAGGTTAATCCAGGTCCTGCAAGCTTTGGTGTGGTGTCCAACCACCAGACACCCTTTACCAGAACACGCCTGTCCACGACTACAAGTGATGCTTCACTTTGCCTGAGGAGCTGTGGGAACAGCACAAAGCCCCAGGGCAGAGATTTTTGAAATGGCAAAGGTCAAGAAATACACTCTTCTGCAGAACTTCCCTGGAAATTCATCACCACATTTGATGCATTTCCTTTGAAAAGAATAGCCAGATTATTTGATATGATTTTCTAATGTTTTATGTTGATATCCTTTCATTTCTGCTTTTTCTTTTGGCAAGGCTGTGGTTTTTTTTCCTTTTAACAAACAAAAAGCCACTAAATTGGAAATACTGGAAAGTAATTCAGGAGTTACAGGACTTGCTTTTCTGAAGATGAGTTCCTTTATAACATCCCCAGAAGAACTTTTGCATTAAGTACGCTTGAACAGCACTTGGCACTTGTTGTTATATTAATGATAATTGATTCTCAAACACACACAAATCTATACTATGGTGCAAGTTCTGTGACATCCCAAAATGCTTTGCTTGAATTGCAATACCTGAAGTACTCCAGGGTTTAAATCAAAATGTAATTATTTTGTTCCTCATAAATCAGCATCCCTGAAGATAAGACCAGCTGGTGTAAGAAGCCAGTGGCTATGCAGCCACCCATCTTCTAAGTGCCAGAGTGTTTCTAATGGTTCTATGAGAAGTTGGGGACTCCTTGGATTTGGACACTACTTGTACAGAGACCTGGTGTACTTTTTGAATGTAGTGAAAGTACATACCTTGGAAGTTGGACAGACCTCAAGTGTAGAACAGCTGATTCTAAAGGATAAAGTACTTCATCTCTTTGCAGATGTAACTGTGTTCCAATTTCACCTGTAAAATATTGAAGGACATTGTTCGTGCTGTGAAAGGTGCAGACACTGCACTGGGAGCCTCGAAGGAGATAAAATACAATATTTGGGCTTTCTATTCTCATGCTCAATGTGTTTTCCTGGTGTGGCTAGGGGTTAATTGTGTTTCTTTGCTACACGGTGCTGGCGTATACTGGAAGTAATGAAATTGGATTTTTAAGGCATCTCAATATATTGAATCAAATTATCTCTGTTCTTTTGGTCATTGACACCCTAGTAGTGTACAGATTTTAAAACCCTGGTCTGTTGGCTACAGCAGTCTTTTCTAAATCTGGTGTGTGTGTTTGGTGTTGAGGGTGACCAGTGAGTTGTCACTGACACTCCAAACTGAGCAGAGCTCTGGGTGTGACTGCATTTTTCAATTGCAGCAGGCTTTGCTGGGGATGCACATGCATTAATCCTGTTCCACATCAGAAATACTCAAAACCTATTTTACTTTTTTAGGGTAACTGACTCTTAAAGCAGACCCCGTGATGGTTGTTATCAAGCTTCATGCTTTGAAATCTGTTCTGTGTCATAATTAGCTGTGTGCATGCCTACATAGCATATGTCTTTAATTAGTGGAATCCATATGGATTTTTATGTACATCCAAGCTAACACAAGACACATGGACTTCAGGAGGGTGAAATTTTAGAGTTGGGTTGCAGTAGGGTCTAAACCCAAAGGTACAACAAATCAAGGCTTATTTAACAGGATTACCATGTGACCTGGCTTTAGCCAACTATTCTGGTTTTAAGCAAACAGGAAATGTAGTTTTTGAGCCCAAATGGAAACCAGCAACAGTAACAAGAGGATTCTTGTGCAGTGAGGCAACTGGTCTCTGCTTCTCCATGCCTGCACGTTGCTGTTTCCTAAGATTATCAGAAATTACAAAAATATTACCTGCAGGCTCTCAGCACCTCTCAGAAAAGTGCATGTGTCTGCAGAGGGAGGTACTATTGCCACAATGCTCTCTGGCTGAACTGTGTCACTTCATAGTTGTGAGATTGGAGTCGTGTTCTGACCCGGTGTGTTCTGGGCACCTGGACTTCACACAGTAATTCCTGGAGCATTTTGGCTGTTGCTCTCCAATGAAACTAGTGCTAGAAGCATATAAATCTTATCAAAATGCAGTTACTGCCAGCACAGCACAAGTAGATCAAGTTGCATCTGGGTGTGCTCATGGGCTGAAAATCAGTTCTCTATGGAAATAACTTTCATCAGGCTGGAACTGCCAATTCCCATATATGGTTCTGCTTTGCATTCAGTGGGGAGGAGGAGATCAGGGAAATGCTGGTGCTGTGGTGGCCTTACTGTGTCTTGGGCCCTGCATCCATGGAATCAATCTTGCATGGATTCCTAGTTCGTCATCCCTTCATTTCCTCTGGCTGCAGAGTGACTCCTGGTTACAGAGCAGGTGTCCCTGCTCCTCTTACTTCAAAAGCTGTGGTCCCCAGTCTCACTGACCACATCCTCTTCTTGCTTTAAAACAAAGTCTTTTCCAGCTGCTCTTAGGCAGCTGGAATGTATTGCTTTCCCTAACCTTTGCTGTTGGTGGTGAGGTCCTGATAGAAACACACCGGTGCTCGTGCCATTCAGTGAGGTCCTGCCTGGGACGAGACAGAACTACTGTCAGTTCAGCCCTCTGCCTTACAGGCTTTGTAGGAAATATTGCATCCTCGAAGGAATATTATCAAGGGTGCAAAGAACAATACTTGCAAGAGCTGAAGTTTGCTTCCTGCCTTCATCTCGTTGCCTCTTCTGCCTATAAATGCTGCCCCAGTCTAGAGGACAGCCTGTCTTCCTTCATTTAAACCTCTTCTTGAAATGACTGGTACTGTACTTTATTTATTGCATGATATTCACACCTTGTTCTGATTAAAGAAGTATTGATTTCCTTACAGGCATTTCTGTAGTACTCATCATTTTGAGATGAGTATTTCACAAATGCTAATTGATCCTCAGCATGTCCATTAGGTGACAGGATGGTGGGCATTCTCTCTCTCCAGATGAAGAGCTGAGACTAAGATTAAGGGGTTTTTTAACAAAAAAAATGCATGTAATTTCTGTTTGCCTAATTTGATGTGACACTGCCGTGGCTTCTCCCAGCAGCAGGATCATGTGTGAGATGCTGCCAGCCTGCAGTGCTGTGAGCTCAGCTGCAGCTGGGAGCACTGAGGGTTTCTGCCTCTCAGGCCCTGGGTTCCCAGTGCCCAGAAATGAGCAATGTGAGGAGCAGCTCCTGTGGGAAATTTGGTCAAAACTCTGCATTTGTTCTGGAGGAACTCAGAGTGCTAATTATAATCTGTGTGCTCTGGTTCAAGAGTGGCTGCCTTAGCCATGGGAAAGCCCTTTCTCCCATTGCTGCCCACTCTTTGCAGCTCCAGTTAATCCCTTGTGTCCCACTGTCAAGTCTCCTGCCATGTGGTATGGACCTGTTCCATAGATCCTAGAATATTCCCTCTCCCTCCGGTAGCAACCATGTTTCTTTATCAAATTTCCCAATTAACAGAATTAATTTGAACTTGGAGCAATTGTCCTTAGCATTAGAATGTGTTGCCAGGTTTCTACAAAGTAATGCTTTCAAAGTGATATTAAAGCCTAAAATGTAAAGCCATGTACTGGCCTTGGGTTGGGATGGAGTACAAATCTTGTTTTCTGAATCCGAGTCGAGTGTTTACGTTGTGTGTATCCTTGCTGTGACCCAGAATTACTGCAAGGTAAAACTAATCCAGCATCACCTACTGCTGAAATATGCTGCAAATCCATACAAAAGACTTTCTTTCAGGAGCAAGGTAGTTATTACCAATGTGCCCTCTTTTTTTTCCCTTCTGGTGAACTGGATTTGCATAGCCTTTTTAGTATTATATTTATACTTTAGACAGGTAATAAAACTGAGGGTATAAATTAGGCATTCCCTGTAAGAAGAACACCAGTACATGCCTTAAAAACAAACGAACTTTATTCAGAACAGCTACCTTTGCAGCAGGTGATGTGTTCACCCCTTGTAGTGGTTTCATGGATGTTGTTGAGCAGCACAGAAAGGTGCCACATGTCTTCAGTTAAAAATGTCACACCCACATACCCACACACCCAACTATCTAGCACGGGCAAAGGAACAGGTTTGCTGGTCCCATTCCCACGAGCATTTGTGCTCATGAAGCTGCTGTGCAGCTTGCTGGGAATGGGAGGCTGTGCTGAAAATAGCAGGGACTGCTGCAGCACAGGGCTGAGGTGCATGGGTGGCACAAGGGCAGTGTGAAGAGTCTTGTGGCTTCTCTTTTCTTCTTCTAACAAGCTTTCACTAAAGGCTGTTTGTTCCTGTATTTCTCGAGCATTTACTTCAAGATTAATTGAGGTGCATCATCTGAGGCTTAGCTTTCTTATGCCTGTTTATAGGAAAACAAAACAAATCTTCCCATGGCTTTTGAGAGTTGCTCTCTTTTCCTCGTAACTAACAAGGCTGGCATCTTTTGATATGAATAAAGGGCAAATAAAAAAGCCTTTCTTTAGCAACTGCAATCGGCAGAATTTCTGAATCTGAAAACGGGTAGCTGTTACCCATGGAGGCTGCTTTCTTGCTTTCTAAAAACCTGACCAGCCTTTGGATGTGTGTCACAGAAGGAAAGAGGTCAACTCTACTGGTAGCTTTAATTGCTACAACATACCATAGTGCCCCTCCTTTTCCCTCCTTACATGTGTTTTTTTCATCTCTGCAGAAACTGTGGGCAGAAAAGTGTGTATAGTAAAGAAAAAAATAAATGAGAGACACTTTGTGCAACCTGTCATTTCCCTGATATTTTGGGACAAGGGTATCTGCTTCTTTATTTGAGAGAACTATAAATTGACCATCTGCTAAAAGACATGGGGCCACAGTCACACAGTTGTGTTTGTGGAAACAGAAACCTGTTCCTTCTGGGCAGCTGTGCCCTGCAGCAGGGTTGGAGGAGTCCCTGGGGTCTGGGGGTCCCTGGGACAGGTCTCTAGGCTCTTCTTGGGGAACATGAGACAAGGGATATGAGGTGGGTGGGTGCAGTGCTGCCAGGCTTCTCGCTGGGCCTGAAGCTGTGTCACTTTATGGAATGAGCTAGTTTTGATTTGGCTTTTCTCAGGAGTTCAGTGGGAAGGAAATATCTTTGTCTCCAAAACAGTATACAGGTTCTTCCTACTTTTACGGGGCACTGATAAGTACCATCCATGTAACTGGTGTAAAAACCTCCACTTTGAGAGACTCATCACATTTTTCCAAACACATTTCACATTGAATCCTTGTCCTCACCAAAGAGACACTGGTGGTGGGTGGGAGCCAGTCTGCTTACAGCACAGAGCTGATTCTGCTCAGGTGCCAGGCTTTAGGGGAAGAGAAGCATTTCCTTGCTATGGCTGTAAAATTCTGCATCTAGTTGGTGGTACCTAATGGTAGTTCTTTGTACTGTTTCACTGCATATCACTTTATTTCTTAGACCATCTGGGCCATATCAAATTCCTTGACATTATATTGGAGAATCCCAATGCTTTCCCACAGCATCATACTCTAGTTTGCTTTCAGTTTTTCCATAGTGTTGTCTGCCCTTCCGTGTAAATACCAAGCAAGGGGGTGGGAAAAGATGGGTTGCTGGAGGAGAGGTTAGAATGCTGTAGAAGTG
>NW_008665234.1:3036-5019 GCF_000695815.1 Acanthisitta chloris | reverse complement strand
CAGCAGGAGGTGACTGTGAGCTCTGCAGCACTCAGTGACACTGAGCTGTGTGGCCCAGCTGGGTGAGCTTTGCTGGTGAGGCTGAGAGCCACACACTGTGCTGCGCGGGGTCCTCTGTGCACAGCAGGCTCTGCTCCGGCTTTGGAGTCAGTCTGTGCCAAGCAGGACACCTGGCTGGATTCCTCTGCCCTCACACTCCATGTATTAATGTACTGATCTTTATTTGATGCAGTGTTTTCAGATTTCACCAGATTAACTGCAGCATTGCAGCATGTGGGGGTTTGGGGATTGGTCTGCTTTATTTCTTGAGAGCAGTTTGTGTAAGAAGCTTTGAGATGATATAAGGATAGAGGAGGAGTTGTTTCTTGCTTTTCAGGCACTTTGCAGACTTTTTTTCTCCATAGAATTCATCCCCAGGCACAGCATGAGAGCAGTTTTCTCCTGTGGACTTGTTTGCTTTACTTCTGCAGCTTTCAGTCCTTTTTCTCCTGTGACCTGCTGTTCTGTTTGGCCACTCTGGCTCAGCATCCTCAGGGTAGTTCCAATCACCTGGACCACACAAGTGCTCTAAGTGCTCACCTGTTTGAGTGTGTTTCCCTGTTGCTTCCAGGCTGGTGAGCCAGCCCACAGCCCTCTGTGTGGGAGAGGCAGGTTGTACCTGAGCTTGGGATGAGAACAGTGACAGAAAGACTAAGATGGTTTTTTCCACAGTATTGAAAATCATGGATTTGATTCTGATAACTCTTCAAAACCTAAGAAAAGCAGGTGCATTTAAAGGCTTACAGGGTTTATTTCAGTTTTTGCTCTGCTATAGGGATGAAATTTGGAAGAACATGGAAGGAGGCAAGAGGAAGAGCAAAGCTTTTCTCCTTGTAGTCTTTTCCAGCTGCCTTTGTATTTCCAATACATCCAATAAGGTTTTTTTTTAGAGGTGATTTTTCCTGAAGCCTAGAAAGAACAGCATCCTCCATCCTTTCCATGGAGATGGCCTCCCAGTGTGAAAGCACAGTCTGAAAGCTTCATCCTTTCATTAACAGCCAGCAGTGGAATGCAGAACAGGCCTGCAGAAAAACACAATTCCTCTTTTTCCCAGGAGGCAGTACTTGGCTGCCAGAGGCAGGAGGGTATTGGGTTCTCTTCATTTTGCCACTCAGGGGAGGATTTACCCTGTGTTACTTTAACAATCTAAACTTGGGTTTTAGCTTTGGTTCCCAGTGAAAGGAGGGGTGAGTTTGAAAGCTGATTTATCCTCTCCTAAGACAGATAAACAGATCCCTGGGTGAGTTGAAATCACCCGTAGAACAAAACTTGTCTTTCCCCACTGACTCTAGAGGAAACTGTAGAAGACAGAAACTTTGTCTGTCTTCCAGAAACTTGTATCTTCCCCAGGTTTGGATACTTGTCTCACATTTAGTAGCTCTTTCAGGTTGTTGCCAATGCAACAACAGAGGTGATATTCATTGGTACCTCTCCTTCCAGGATGAGAACAAAAAGAAATACTTTTTCCTTATCTTTGGATGAGATTTCTCCCTAGCTTTGTACTGTAATAAAAGCACTGCTACTGCTTCCATCATGTTTTCTCTCCACCCACAGCTCTGCACCTGCATTTCTGAATTATCTGAAACTGAAGTTGAAAAAAACCTGTTAAATAAGAACCGAACAAAGCATTTCAAAACATAAAACAAAGGATTTAGACAAGCTTTTTCCTCCCCATTCTCCTAGATACTGTGCAGAACTACTCCAGCTTTGGAAAAGTTAGGGACAAAAGAGAAACTAAATGCTACCTTCTGCCACTAAATTATTGAAGCTGGCATAACTTTGAAAATAGGAAAGCTGAGGCAGAAGGAGGAGATCAGGAAGGAGAACATGAAGGAAACACAGTTCCTGCAGAAGTTTTATTGCACTGAGACAAAGAAAAACAAAATTCAGGAGGAAAAATGTCAAAACTCCGATTCTTATTTTTTTAAAAACAAGTGAAAATGT
>NW_008665234.1:0-2969 GCF_000695815.1 Acanthisitta chloris | reverse complement strand
CTTTCCCTTTCCCTTTCCCTTTCCCTTTCCCTTTCCCTTTCCCTTTCCCTTTCCCTTTCCTTTTCCTTTTCCTGAAGTGGTTTTGCAAAAAGTTTGCATTAGGAGAACAATCAATAAAGTAATTTTATCTTTTTTTACCTAGCTGCGATTGTTGTCATGTTGAGAGCCTAACATGGCAGCAGTTATATTTGTATGCTGCTGCAGATGAGGTGTCTGTATTTTTAACGATTTTGGCACCTTTCTCTACTGCATCTCAAGTCATGCTACTGAGCATGTTGTGTTTAGAACACAATGAGTTAGCAAAACAAAGAAGAAATCCATCCTTTCATGGGACCCAGGGGAGGGGGGATGCTGCCATACTCAATATTATTCATCTCTCTCATGAGTTGTTCTGCGTGTTGGATACCTTGACAGACACTGCCCTAGTCTGGAGGGAACTAACAACATCCACACTTGAACAAACAGAATTCCTGATTCAGTCTAACTGCCATACTGGGCAGGAATAACTTGAATTATGGAGTGAATCATAGCAGTGGCACTGCAGCTGCCTGGATGAATTCTGTGGTGATAACATTCAACCAGCTGGTTTGGAGAATGCCCCTGCTATTAGCAAGAACATTCCCAGGAATTTCTACATCAAACAACGCAGTTCAATAGTGAAGAACAGTTTCACCCTGATTTTAGGGTAAGAGTGTTGGAGTTTTGCTTTTCCATGAACAGGCTTGGCATTGGCATCTTGTAGGCTCTGGATGGAGCACTGTGTCTTACCACTGTCCTCTCTTGCCCTGTCCAGCTGTCTCTGTCCTCTGTCCACTGTCTTTCCAGGAAGAAAGAATGCTTTGTGCATTAGAGCACCTCTCAAAAATCACATATTTCATTTACTGTGGGATGATAGTAAAGAGAGAGGGTAAAACAATGGACAAGAAGAGATGCTGTTTTACATAAAGGCACATTTTCTCTGTCAGTTTGAGGTCTTCTTGGCCCACATACTGTCCAGCATTTTTCCTGTAAGATGTATTTCTTCAACATTCCCCTCTCAGTCTGTGTGTGTATTATTGTATCTCTTTTGTTAGATCTCATGCTGATATATATATCTACTTTTCTTTTTTCCTTGAGTTGCTAAACACAGAATTCTGCATTTTTCAAATAAAAGAGTATATTAAATCAGTAGCTACAACATAAGAACAACTATTATAGTTACATTTTCCAACCTGTTTTAGTTTTGATAGAAGAGAACAATGGTAAACTACAGGGTCTATAAAATTACGTATAAGGGCAATGTTTTTCAGGATAATGAGACTCTAACTCAACATGCTAAATTTAATGGGCTATCCTGAATAATCTGAAGTCATTACATATATCTGGAGACATGTATTTGTCTAAGTTCAGGGGTTTTAGTGCAAACTTGAGTGAATCTTTGAAAACCTTTGGCCAGTGTGAACAACATCCAGACGTAATGCACGAAGACTGGAAGTTACAAATGTGTGTTGTGCATCTACTGTGTGAGTGACTCTGGAAAACTGAATGACATTGCTAATCAGTTGTATTACTGTCATCATTGTGTCCCCTGAATTTTGTATTACTTCAAGTTTCTCCATGGTCAGAATGAAAATGCATTAATTTTAAAAGCCAAGAGCCTAAATAGCATATTCTTTCAGACTAGCAGGTAGAGTCTGTTAGTCTGGAATGATCCACTGTGACTGAGGATTACTGTTCAATTGTTTTTCTTCTAAAGAGGACAAAAAAATATCATCAATGACAATTTTGGTTCTCTTTGGATGAGTTCTGTTTAGAATGTGACTCATCATTGAAACAGAAGGAGCTTCCTCAATTCAGAGTCCATAAACAGTGTCTCAGAGGATACAGCACAAGAATGCTTTGGATATCTGGAACACTCTTCTGAAAGGGTCATTTTCTTGCACTCTCTGAGTGGCAAGAGTAGTATGACCTTTGTGTCTGATAAACTCTATTTTCTGATAATGAGATTGTGGCAAAGCAGAAACTCTACCGTAGGAAATAACTGTGTTGCTGATCTGCATCTTTATGCCTTTGCTGAACACATCACTCTGCAAATATTCCTCAAGCACTGCATGAAACAAAGCCCAAGTCCTTTACTGAGTGTGGTAAGAATAGGCACACTTACATGAGTGTCTGTTCTCTCTGAACAGTACAAGCAACTACTTTGATTCTTTTTGATATCTACTTGTGCTCATATTGATTTGATTTTATAAGCCTTCCCTATAATTATGAATTATTTCAGTGTGTAGAGGAAGTAACTGTATCCATATTTTATTCCTTTAGTGGATGCTCTGTGTGTCTGGAAAAAATCATGGAAGATTTTCTGAAGTGTGTATCCAAGGCATTGGAGAAGTGTCCTTTCCAGAAAGCATTGCAAACATTTCTAGGTCTGGGGAACTTAGACCTTAATTATTGTTTCACTTCATTTTATTGAGTAAAGGTTCTGTGCCATTTTGCCTTTTGGGACTATAACCATGTTTCCAGCAGACAGATAACTGTAGGTGTCAGTTATGTCAGATTGTACTCAGTGGCCAACTCCCAGGAGGTTGTGCTGCAGCAATGTTATCCCTCACACAAAACCTGCAGTAGTTCCCTGACTATAGTTTCTCTTCAGGATTAAAAGAGGCTGCTGTGAAAGATAACTGATAGTCTTTTTAATCGTGCTTTTGTGGCAGTTCATAAATATCTGGCAAGAAAATCACAACACTTACACTTCTGTCTGCAACTTCAGGAGAAAGGATTAATTCAGTCAAAAAACCCTCTGTAAGTTCTAACTCAAACCTAAAAGGATGATCTTATTTTATGAGTAAATTTAAGCTTCAGTACAGTCAAGTAGGTTATTTGTCAAAGCCACTGACAGGCATGTCAGAGATCTCACTTATTTTCTCAGCCAGACTGCAGGTTTTTAAACTGATCTTAGAATCACAGGGTTGGAAGAGACCTCAAAGATC
>NW_008665233.1:28336-31027 GCF_000695815.1 Acanthisitta chloris | reverse complement strand
AGTGGATGAGAAACTCACCGTGAGCCAACAGCGTGTGTTAGCAGCCCAGAGAGCCAATCGAATCTTGGACTGCATCAAGAGGAGCGTGGCAGCAGGTCAAAAGAGGTGATTCTCTTCTCATAAGACCTCACCTGGAATACTGCACACAGTTCTGGTGTCCTCAACATAAGGAGGACATGGAACTGTTGGAGCAAGTCCATGAAGCTGATAAGAGGACTGGAGCATCTCCCCTATGTAGACAGGCTGAGGAAGTTGAGGCTGTTCAGCTTGGAGAACAGAAGACTGTGTGGAGACCTCATAGCAACTTTTCAATATCTGAAAGGCCTACAAGGAGCTGGAGAGGGACTCTTTGTTAGGAACTGCAATGACAGGACAAGGGGTAACGGGTTCAAATTGAAGGCGGGGAAGTTTATGTTAGGTGTTAGAAAATAGTTTTTACTGTAAGGGTGGTGAGACACTGGCACAGGTTGCCCAGGGACATGGTGGCTGCCCTGACCCTGGCAGTGTTCAAAACCAGGCTGGATGAGCCTTGAGCAACCTGGTCTAGTGGGGAGGTGTCCCTGCCCAGGGCAGGGGGTTGTTTGTTACTAGATGATCTGTAAGGTCCATTCCAACCCCTAAAATTCTTTGACTCTATGATCCTATAACATGTGATTCAAAAGAATCAGTTAGTTACAATGCAAGTGATCAATTTTGATGCTTTAACAGTCAAAAACCAAAAAACTTTGGAAGTAGTGTCAAAATTACAGTGAGAAATGTTGTTAAGATGGACACTGTGGTGTAAAAGAAAGTACTAATACACAGCACCTGTGCAATAAATATTAAATAGGTATTACAAATTGTTTGAAGTGTGAAAGGCTTAGAAAGCTACAGAATGGACATGTTATGAAAAATGAGAATATTTCTCAGCTGTCTTGTTCCTAAAGCCTGAGATGTACACTACAAATAAACCACCAGGGAATTATGTTCCTATGAACTTTGAACTCTTGAGTAAGATAATGCTGATGTCAATTTACAAACTGTCACAAACTACAGAGAGTGGTTCCCTGCCATACCCAGTCATGAAACCATAACTGTGGCTGTCCCAGATTAAAATCTACTCCTGGTTATACTCACAAGAAACCTGGCACAGTGCATTCAGTGGAATGGCTTAGGAGGCAAACTACAGATGATATTGGAATGTGTTTTTATTCATCACTTTTTAAATTACATGTACAGATTAAACATAAGTTTTCATGAGGGTTTTTGTTAGAGAATATTTTGTGAAACTTAACTCCTCTCACTTTTCCTTAAGTAACTCTTTTTTCCTGATAATGCTTTTCAAAACTAACAACTGATGTACGAGTTCATCAGAAAATGTTTATAAAAATTTGATTTAATTCCTCTCAGTATGTCTGACAGCTCCATCAGTTATTTGAGCACAGTCCTTCCAAAATAATTATTTTTCACCCATTTTCAGCATTTTTCCAAAGTATTAGTAGTCTCCTTTGAGAAAAAGAAACAATTATTTTCTTTTTATTCTTGGTTGCTGAAATTAAGAGCCTTTTCATAAAGATAAAAAACCCTTTTGAAAAGCCTAGTTCTCCACATAAAACCTTTAAATATTTTTGCTTATTAAGTACATTAATAGCTTCCATGAACTCCATAGGACAGCAAATATATTTTAAGTCAATCATATATAAGAGTCATTAAGTGACAAGGGCCAACATCAAATGAGAATTGTGATAAAGGTCTCTTTGGTTTTGCCATGTTCTGGGATTTCCATTGCTTTGTTGGGTTAAAGAAAATTTGCGGTTTTTTATAGGAGCTAAATTATGCTTCAAAGAATCTCAAGTTTACTTTTTCAGCAAACACTGCTTAAAATTCTGATGTCATGTGTAAGCAAAGCACTTGGAATTATATATGAACCATTAAGATAATAGTAGACATTGGTGTGGATTATTTTAATAGGTCCTGATACCCTGAACATTAGTCTTTAAGTAGGCAACCAATTGTGCAGATTTCAATTGCTCTGTTTATGTTTGACTTTAAGCATGTGGCCAAAGTGGTTGCAGGAGCAGGATCTGCAAAGGCTGAGGAATTAACTTAAAAGAAGACTTAAAAGAATGGATTCATCATGAACATGTGCTCCTGTTGCATGGTGGGTGATTGCCAATACTTAGAGATAAAAGATGGGATTCTGTGACTTTAAAACAGACACCAAATCAGGTTATTGTTAAATAAATCAGAGGAGTGAGGTGATTTAATGGCTTTTTAATGATCCTAATGTTTTCAATTTTAATAAGTCCTTTTACATCAGTTTAAATCAATTTATGAGACTGAAAAATGTCTGCATTAGTTTGGTTTTTCTGTTCAGTCTCCCCACAAGCCATTCTGAAGGGATGGCTGACAGGAGTTAACTTTCCTAAGTGGAAGCCTAGACGATGGACTAACTGCTAAGTTTATTGGGGCAATGATACATTAGCTACTAATATAGTAAGTTATAACTTTTTTAGAAAATCAAAGGAAACATTTTAATGCAGTGCAAGAATTAACTGTTGTGTACTCACTAATACTGAGAAATTGAATGAAATCCTTTCAGTATTAGGTACATTTAATGTGAGCACCTTGAAGTATTAGAACTGAATCTGAGTTGTTTCATCTTTTAAAATCCACACGTAATATAATTTCAAGTCATACAAGAACTTTTCA
>NW_008665233.1:0-28317 GCF_000695815.1 Acanthisitta chloris | reverse complement strand
GATCTCTCTCTTCTCTGCAGCTTTAGGAGTTTGCTCAAAGCCTGGTTTCCCCTTCAGGGAATGCTGCTGTGGCACAGTGGAGTGTAACCACTGAGCTGTGGACACCTAGGGACAAAAAACAGGGAGGAGGAGAAGCCAAGACCATAAACTGCCCAGGCTGTTTGCTTTAGCCATGTGCCCACAGACAGGCTCTTGGATTTAGTGGTGGCAGCTGAAGGCACAGATGCCCTCCCTTGGTGACCCCAGGGCAGCCAAGCACGTGCTATTCTTCATCTACTCCACAGCTGTAGCTTCCTATGGCACAAGCACTTGGGACTCTTCTGTAGCTCTGTTGAATGGACTGATACAAGATAACTCTGAGCTCAACTTTCTCCCTATATTCTTATTCTCCAATTTTGATCAGCAAATAAATCCTGGTTCTGCTGAATTTTATTTCTAGATTTGGTCAAACAGATGTGGACAAAAAGCAATAAATTCAGATGGATTATACATTATTGTTGGAGAACATTTTTAAATGCCTAATTATATTAACTACAATTGAGTTTCCAACTATAACATTATAGAAATAATTGTCCACTATTATTACGATTATTATTTGAATGGGACCTCCTTCACTAGACATACTGTAGAAACCAGAACCAAACCAAAGTCAAGCCATGATGGCAAGGAGCAAGGCTGGAATGGGGAAGAACTGGTGTGCAAAGGAAGAGCTGACTCAGTGTATACTGTGAGGTACTTCCAGCTCCCAAAGGAACTTGTGAAGCAATTATAAAGTTATATTTTCTTTCTAAGAGAAGTGAATAGTGGAGACTAGATACCAGAATAGCTGTCCTAATGCCCTACCCATGGTTATCCACCAAGCAGAGTAGCAAGTTAATTTCTACAATGCCAGAACAGGTTTGAGGATGCAAATGTTAGGCTCACTTCTTTTTTTTTTTCTGTTGATTTTTGGGTTTGGAGCTTTTAATATTTATGATTTCAAACTTTTCCAGCCATTCTAGCACAGATCTTAAGTGTTCTCTTATCAAGCCAAGAGCTGTGGTTACATGGCCTCAAGTATTGTGACTTCTACAATCACATAATAAATGAACAAATAGTAACATTCAGGGGGGGTTGCTATTGTTAGTAGTAGCACTATTCTCAATCACCCCATGGATGCTCTTCTGAAAAGGAAATAATTGAGAAATTCTTGTTGTGGACCTTGTCATGGAATTTCATTCACTATATCATGTTCCTTATATGCTTGTATTATATAATTTTTTTTAAAGCAAGAGAGCATAGTTATGTTGCTTCTACCTTGTTGTATTCACTTTTCAAGGTGCTATCAACATCAGTCAAAAAGTTAACTAATACAGAACATTTTCAGAAAAAAAAATGATGCCAACTAATATTTATGTACACACTTGGCTACATCCGAATTAATGTGTTTCTCTTTGGAGAATGTTTATGAGGATTACAACATGTACACATTCATCCAGCTGTTAAAATTTCAAGCACAGCACATTAAATTCAGTTTTCATTGCCACTAAAATATAATGCCTCTAAAAACCACACTCCTAACTACACTGTGACCCCCACAACCAATTCTGGTGCAGTAGACAAGGCCTAATTTATTAGGAACAGGAAATAAATAATAACAGCTCTATATTAGAACTATCAGTATCCTAGGGAAAATTCCTAGGCTTCCTTATAGAGAAGTCAGCCTGACAGTTGCCAGCTGGAGGGACCAGTGAATATGAGCCAGCAGGCCCATACCAGCCTTACTGGAAGCAAAGAGAGCCCAGGGATGAAAAGGAGAGTCTTCAGATGTGTGGAACACTCTTAGGAAGAAATGTGGGAAGCAAATCAATCAGACAGACTTACAGGAATTCTGGGCTTAGCAGAAATACTGAAGGAGCAGGCTGAGGAAAATATAGGGAAAAATTTTGTTTCAGTGAGAGTGGAAAAGAACCAATCTTATCGAGAGCAATAAAGCCTTGACTGTCCAGAGCACCAGGATGTGAACAGCTCTGTCTGCAGCTGCTAGTGCAGACTTGCAGAGTTCTCAAAGAATAAACCCTTAAGAAATAGCAGACCCCACTGGAAAATATAACTGCTATCAGCTACACCTCTCCTCTTCATGTGAGCAAACTCAAGAGTTAATCTGAAAGCAATTTTCTCACTTTATTAAGATCCTTGAGGTGAGATGGTTTGGTCCCCAATCTGGTTTTGGTTGAGAAGACACATCAAACACTTAATTGTGGATTTAGAACTGGTCATGAAATTACATTAAAGCTTGGAGATAACAACTGACTTCAGGGGCTGAGACAAAGCACTTGAATAGTTACGATTTTGTTCCATTAATTGACTTGATAAGTAATTGATTTCAAGAATTTCTGCATTTCTTAGTTTCAAGAGTAACCATTTCCAAGAATGTAAACATATGAAACATTTTATGTAATTGAATGTTGGATAGAATAGATAGAGATAGAAGAGAAACAAAAGAAAAAAACCCAAACAACTAAACCAACCAAAACTCCACAAACACTTCATCCCCTGGCATAGCCTTGACCAGACGATTTATACATTTTATAAGGATACGTATTTCAAAAGAACTAAAGAGTAATTATCAATAAAAATATTTTGATCTATATTGTTGATTTCTTGAAAAATTGTGAGAACTCAGCTGGCAATATTGCCTTTTACTAACAGAAATCCCTGGAATCTATACACTCTTTTAAACCCAGATATACTCTTGTTATCCCAGATACTTCATTCCACTGTGAAAATCACAAACTATCATCTTCATAGTTCTGTATTCACCCAAATCTTCAGTGATCTCATGATATTCCCTAAAATCTTCAGACACATGGTATTGTGTGAGTACTGCAACACCTTCTTTCTTTTTTGCAGGAGGGAAGTAAAAATTTAGCATTCCTAAGATGATATTTGTATAAGTATTCTTATGCACCTAAGTGCTATCTCAGTTATTGAAACCACAACCTAATTAACATAGACAATTCTCCCCCTACTTTTGACACAGTAATATCGTTTCTGAGGATACAGAGAGTATAGGAAGCTAAGAGCTTCTTTGTGTGGCAATTTGGAATACACACATTTTGGATAAATGTCTCAACAATGAAATGGCAGTGAAGAATCTGGTTCATGTTTTAGCACAAATGGTCATAAAACACAGACCTGAGAAAGTAATGCAATCACTGACAACTCTGCAAGGGAATTTCCCTAAGGAATTGAAAAGAAACAGACTTGTTCTACCTCTAACTTCCAAATGCATCATCATCTTTTTAACAAGATTATGAAATCTCAAATCACTTTTCTTCTGGAAACTGTTTCCTGCAAAACAAATAATGGCCAAAAGAAAAACTGATAGGTGAGTGGCCGTAAATTACCTTTAATTTTATGTGGAGTTACATAGATGTGCTATCTACATGAGCTGAAAATAGGGATCAGTAAATATAATTACATCATCAAACACAGACAGCCCCATAATGCTCTCGTTGAACTGCTGAATCCAACTCAGTCATGTGCCAGGCACATTTGCACTTTTCATGCAGTGGTTTCTTTTCTATTTGTGAAGTTTAGTTACATCTTCTGCTTTAACATTTATTACTTTATTTGCAAAATTTCTTTAACCCAAAGCACTTGGTTTAGTGCCACAAATGGAATTATTTTACGAACATATACTGCAGGATCTATAACAGGAAAAAAAATACGTAATCTTGTCATCCCCAGAGGTCTCAATCACCGAATTAATCTTGAAAACAGTCTCACTTAGGAGTCCAAAACTTGTATTCTGTATTTACTACAGTGTTCTGCAAACACTCCTGGCTATAAGCTCCTTCACTGAAAGTATTCCTGAAAAGGAATCCCAAATAGACACAAAAACAAAATCTGTTTAATTTCATTATTAGTTTGTACCTAAGACATTTTTTAATATTGTTGTCAGCTTTTCAACAGTGTGATAGAAGTAGCAGCTGCTTCCTGGTGGGGAAAAAAAAAAGGACTGAAATAGCTGTGATCAGGTCATCATCATGTGCCTCTCAATCCAAAAGAAGCAATAAAATTCTGGACAGGACAGAACAGTAGCTGCTTCTTCCCTTCCACCAAAACACACCCACTGGAGAGTACAGGAGTGCTTGTATGGAAATATGCAAATGTGTTTGGTAGACATGGAAATAAGCTTGATAGGTCCACATGTGAGATGTGGGAATCATTTATGTACTCTTACAGATGGAATTTAAATATCTTTAAGTGCCTAAATATTGGTAAATACTGGTAATTAACTAAAAGGAAAAAAACTTCAATGCAAACCCAAGTGTTCTCACAAGGACACTCGTATTCAGCTTTAGTTTCCTACACCAGAAAAGAGACACTGAGCAGTTACAGGTACAGCAGATTTTCCAGTATCCCATTTCATTCCCATGCCATTGCAATACCATTGACCTAGTCCCTTATGCACTGCACAAAGGAAACTAAGACAAGTCCTCAAAATGATTTTGCTAATGGACCAAGGTCTCAAAATCTGTGAAATGCAGTCGCCTCATCAATCATTCACATTCATTATTTTTTATATCTTCTATAAAAAGAAACTAAAGATGAGATTCCAAACCAATATATCCCTCCTTTTTTCTGCCTAGTGCAGCATTAACAAGCACTAACAAATGGCACACCAGCATCTCTTCAACCAGTGACACAAGTGCAGTGATAAGCCACATAAAATATTCATAACCAGAACTTCAGATGTAGGCAGATGCACAACAACAGCACACAAGCTTTGTCAGGAATCATTGGGAGATTGAAAGCATACTTAAAGGATTTATTAAAGCAATCAGAAGAAGCCTCTACTCAGTCACCATGATTGCAAGGAGTTTGTGGCCATGTATTTAATCTCCTTTCTCTGTAACAGATAAGTTATGCTTTCTTGGGATTTTTGCACAAAGAGTTTTTCCCCACTTTTCTAGCACTATAAAGAACAGAAGTACCACTCCTGCCTTGCTAAGTGAAACATTAATAGGAGTGCCAGCAGCAAGATGGAACATGTAATAAATATGAGGGTTTAACATTATAAAGATTTATACTGCAGAGAATATAGTCCCAGATTATGCGATAAGTTTATTATCTTTTTTAATATGACATGATAGGAAAAATCAAGCGATGACAAGGATTTCTTTTTTGCAGCATTATATTCAGGGAGCCCTGAGTCCAACAGCCCCAAAAAGAGGGAATACATACCAATCATAAACAGTTGTCAATAAAAATCAACCAAAGAGAACACCAGGAACAACAGAAATTGCTAACATACATCAGTTCATCTCTGACAGAGAAGTGCATTAACAAAGGTCTTTTTAGTTCATAAAAAAGTAAACCTGTTGCAAAGATCAACTAGCAAACAGGGAAACTTGCTGAAGGGAGAGGGAAAGTAATTGCTAATTGAAATGAAGGAAGAGAAGCAGGTAACTATACCAAAAGGTATGTGCATGCATACACAGAGAGCTTACATTTATGAATATAAAAACTTGCATTATCTCCACAAGATCGTTGGCTATATTCTTATTTTTACACTGATCATTCTAAGCACTGAATAGCTGAGCTTGTTAACATAACCAAAAAATGGAAAAATATGCTTTTTTTCCTCTTATTTTGACTTTCTGCCTACAGGTTCTTCTGGTTTGCATTGACCTTTCCTTAAGGAAGCGTTCGAAACATTAGTTGCGCTCTGGAGCTATTCAAAATATTTCACATGCAGAACAGAGCTGACAGGCCTTGGCTTCCCTGCTGAGTTTGCAAGAACTATTGAAAAACCCTTTCTTATTTTGGATCATTTTTCTCTTCAACAAAATCAGCGTGCACACAAGCAGCTTTAAAGAGTTTTATGGTAGAGAAAAAAAAAAGCAGCACTGCTTCACCTTAAAGGCAAAACTACAAGAACTGTACTGTTATCACCTTATGTTTCTTTTTTCCTTAGTCTGGCAGAGGGTCAGTTTCCCCTTGTCTCTGGAAAGCATTAGGAAACATTTCCTTCATTTTTATTTACAAATATGCACAAGTCCTACAAGCTTAACATAAAACGAAGGATTTCCTCTCCCTTGGAAGAACTCTTCATTAGATACCCTTCCAGATGCAAATGTTTTTGTCCACTGTTTTTGCCCAAAACAAGGGCATAGAAAATAAATTTAAGGGCTTAAACATACTCTGAGGACTTTTTCCTTTTCTCATACTCTTCAGCCCAATATAATCTTAATCTAATCAGTTCACATGAGCTGTTAGTAGTGGATGTAGCATTCATTTTTCACTCCCACTCTGACCATGCTACACCTTTGTTATAACACAGAGGAAGAAAAGTCTAGTGGCCTAATCAAGGGAGGGTGTCACACACTTGCTAAATTGGGCATTTCTCCAAAGTCAGTTCTTGCACAGAATTCTTATTTTTTTTCTATGAAGATTTTACATTTGGTATACACACTTCCCTACAGTCATTTTAAATATTTTACTATAAATTCTATATACTGGTTCTAAATGTTGTCATGAGTCTCAAATTTCCCTAGGCATTTAATAGCAGAAGAAAATCAAAGCAACTCTTCTGAGGTGCTTTGAAAATAGTCATTACCTGTGTTCTACTGCATTTCCATTCATGCTTCTTTATTCACACGAAAACTCAGACTGCTAAAACATTTTTCAATGCAGCATTTTTTCTTCCATGACAAAACATTAGCATTAAGAATTCAAGAGGAACTCTGTCTTTCTCTGCTGGCCCCAAGACTTTACAGGGTGTTCAAGACATGTTACGTACATGAGTATGACATATGCATAACCAATTCCTGTTCTTTTAGTCAGAAACAAAAGCATCTCTTTCCTACTCCCCTCTATTCTCTTCCGCAACAAAAAAAAAATCTAAGAAATTCCAAGATCTTAGCAACCAAGACTTAGCATTTATTTTACCTCCTGCTTCAATAGCAACAGAATGCGGAGTGCACAAAGAGGAGAAAGAAGACATGAAATTGTAGTTTGAGAATGCTTATAATTTTGTTGACAGCTATACAAATATCCACAGTTTCAAACCATGCAGTGCAGATCTGTTGTTTTGGTTTACCTGGAATTCAAAACCCATAATTTTGTTCTAAACTTTGAAACAGAATATAGCAAATGCAAAGAGCAAGTCAGACACGGTGCAGGAATTTAGTAGCCTCCTCCTCCTCAAAATTAAAATGAATCAAGATTGGCAAAATTTGGTGTCTATGAAAACACATGCAACTGCTCTTCAGAGCTCTTGCACTACCAAAAATCCACTTTCATCTACCAATCTTCCAACAACAGACACACAGTGAAACTCCAGTCACTTTTAGCCTATGTCTAATGAACCCATAACTGTACATCAGCTACTGAACTTAGATGCTTAGAGAAGTTGTAGGGGTCAAACTGTGTCTTAGAGAGCATTCTCACATGTTCAGAAAAACCTCAACCTCTCTTACGTTTTCACTGTACCCTGTATTGAAAGGTTTTATTTCAACTCATAACTCCATACCTAACAGAGAAAATGTTATATGAAGACAAGTTTTCATGCTAAATGAATAATAAATTATAGGTTATGTGTCTCTTTGATTTTAGAGGATGCATAATTTACAACAATAAATAATTAACATATCAAAGGATTCTAATTTAACTGATGCCTTCAGCATCAGCACAGCCAAAGCACTGAACCTTCTGTTCGGTGCTAAAATCCATCTTTGTGGTGGAGATGAGTAGTTGCTTTCTCTAAGTAGTTATTATGTTTTCCAATAGGTAATTTTTGCTTATCACTTAAAAGTATTAATAAATATCAGAAAACTCAACTTCTGACATGTTATCTGTAAGGATACTGCACCAGAGGAAGAAAGACAAGCATGAGTAGCAGTATGCTGTTATGAACACTATTTCATCCAGAAATACTTAATGCAAGCTTTCTTTTTAAGTGGTGTTAAGTTTATCATTGGATGCCTGAAGGCAGCTTATAGCCCTAGCAAAAAAAATTTGGTCATAGAAAATAGCTCATCTCTAGGCAAAAGAAAAATAGTACCATTCCTCTATGGAAAATAGATGTTAAATTTATTTTTAGTACTTGTGTTCTTTAATTAGAACAGCATCTATGGCTACACTGAAATACAAGGCAAGGCAAGATCAATAATGACCTAAAAGCACATTTTTCTCACTATTCCGTCACTGAACAGGTGATTACAGCAAAGTGCAGGCAATAATTTCACTTGCTCAAGTGATGTTACTCCATGACAGGAGATACAGACCTTTTTGCAGAGCAGATCAGGCTGGACTACAGGTAGGCACTAGTGACAGCTGAGATAAACCCATGCAAACCCACACTTCAGCACTCTGCAGAAAAGCACGTCAAGGCTGGTCCTTCCCAGGAAGCATCACATGGGCTATGAAGTGGGACTTGAGCCCACATCATCCCTTGAAGCAGTATGGCCTGAGGAAACGTGTGGGTCTTACAGAACAGCTCCACCCAGTGAGAGGGTCTGTGGGTTAACTTCTAGCACACACAAACAAACTGGTTTTTCCTCAAAGACTCGATGATCAGGTCATCACCCTTCAATAGCACTGCTGTGATTGCATCTTATGGTTATACAGAGCATCATTTGTATCAGGCTGAGCCTGTTTTCAGGTTTATAACCCAACCCAACAATAAACCAGGAACTCATCGATTTGGTGGAGAGAGAACGAAACTCTCATGGTTTGTTTCCTTTGTGGGGGGTGAGAAGATGTCTCTCAGTTGGATTCCCTGGCTGCAGATGCCACAGCCTGGTCCGTCCCCAAGCTGTGCCATTACACCCTCATTGCTATCCCTCTCTGTTCTTGCAAAACTACAGCAACTGAGATGTATCACATCTCGGTGTCACTTTGCACCCATCTCTCCCCTCCCTGTAATTTAAAGCAGACACTTGCCCAGCAATGTCAGCTAAGTGTGGACAGGGTTTGCACTCCAGGGCAGCCTCCTGCCCCTTCTGCTTTGTAACTTCTCAGTGCAGACTTGAGAATTTCTCAGCCAATATCCATCAAGAACGAAGGAGCCTGCATTTTTCATCATATATAGAGGAAAGTGTGACTGAATAGTTAGAGTCCTGCATTTGTCAAAGTCCTTGATATTGAATATCAGCTTCTGTGAGGTTGCAGGAAGAATAAAAACAGCACAAAAGATTGGAAAGAAAAACCTACAGTGCTATATATTATATAGATATATGTATGCACATACACAGTTTGTAAAAAGTATTTGTATTAGAATTCATAAAGCTCTCTCATAAAAGCATTTGATTTTATTCTTAGAGTACATTTTGTGTTTGGAATGAAAAGTGCTGGTCAGCTGCAAACAGCAGTCAGATGCCTGGTTGGGGGCTGAGAAGAGAGAAATGAAACAAGTGTGCAATTAGAAAAGACAGATAGCATTTTCATGCCCAGAAAAATAAACAAAAAATTTTAGGTTGATGCCAGTGGAACAAAGATTGCATCAAAAGTGTTTGCATGGAGAGACCTGTAATTATGGCTCTGTTAAGGAAAGCATCTCTGCAGCCCAGATGTAATCACGTGCAGCATTATGAAATGCAGCTTTAAGAAGGCAAGTTAAAAGGTTGAGGTCTACTAAAAACTAATTAGTGGCTATTTATGATCAAGTTTATTTTCTAACATACAAGATTTTTCAGTGTGTCTTTTTAGTCCCTCACTTTCATTTTCTGCACAATACAACTGATTTAGCCCAAAATAGAAAGGAAACATATATTGAGGGACAGAGAAAATGTATTTCCTGAGAGGACCCTATCAAATATCTGGATCATGAAAACATATCCTTATTGGAGATTTACGGTTTATAGTGTTCATGGTTGGATTAGAAATCAGTCTGGCATTTTTTAGTGGTCTTTTAGCTACCTTCTTACATAGAAAATAAAGATAGCATCTACTGCACAAGTTAGTAGCAAGATTTAAAGGGAATGAAAGATATTTTTTGCATATTTCCTGAGAAAAGTCTTCACTAATGTAAATTTATTTCTAACTCAAGGTGACAACTGTCTTGGGTTTCTCCCATTAGGTTTATCATTTGTAGCATCCTATGGACAACTGTCCATTAGGACACTCACACAGAGAAGGTAGGTGACAACTGTCTTGGGTTTCTCCCACTAGGTTTACCATTTGTAGCATCCTATGGACAGCTGTCCATTAGGACACTCACACAAAGAAGGCAAAAATCATATGCTAAGGTGTAGATTCAAATAAACTGCCATTTTATAATCTTATTTGCAGGAAAAAAAATGACACTTGTTTTGTTAATATTGTTACATTGACATGGTTAACCTGCCTGACTTTTCCTTTGATCTTCCATCTGCTCTTCATTTCAGAATGTGATAACTGAAGCAAAAAACCTACTGCTTGCAGATGCTCTAGGTCATATTTCTTATAAGCCTAACAAAACTTTGACAAAGTTTTAATAGCTTTGTTTATAAACCACAATTTTCATTTGGCCACCAATTCTGGTATTTTGAAGTAACATTTTATTCACACTAAAACAAAGTTCTAGATAGAATAGTATTGGTGGGAAATAGATGCAGAAAAGTAAATTCAAAATTCTGCATCTTCCTCAAAGTTAAAATGAGGCTAATGATGGATCTGACTGACAGCTCTGATTACTGAACCCAATTTTATTTTTTTATGCCAGAAATGGGCATGGTTTGTCAATAGCATAAATCAAGACTACCAAAGGGCTGCATTAAAATGCTTCAGACTGGCTCTAGAATTAGAATATGTTTCCTCCTTTAAGCACATGCTATGCTTGAATTTAGTACATATATATAAGAAGATGAACAGGTAGTATCATTATAGCAGGGCAAACACTTCTCACTTTAATGAGTCCATTCCTAGGCAAACATTTCAATAAATCGAAATGAAGATGGACTTGAAAATCCCAGTCTGGTCAGTTTTTCAGTTTTCTACACCTGCCTATTTAATTAGTGTTTAAGAAAAAAGTGTCATTAAGCCCTTTGTGTACATATAACCACACATACACACGACTCATGTGTTTGCTTTATCCCAGGTCTGATAGCTGAGCAGCAGTTGGCTGACAGGCTCAGGCAGCAACACCATTTGGCCTTGCAGTAAAAAGGATTAACCAGGATATAGGCAGCACTCAGGTTCTGACAGTAGTCCTAAATCTGAAAACACATTTTCAACAGCAGCATTCAAAGCCAGCAGAAGAGGAATGCATGTCTATGGACAATGCCACAGTGCAGACACAAGAACATCAGATACTGTTCAATGAAGATTTTATTTTATTTTTTTTTTGTGACCAGTGATTTGGTACAATTCTCTTTGCCTGAATGGAGTCAGTTCTGATGCCTGAGATCTCAGCAGCTGGATGAACCTACTAGGCTATTTCAGCAAGATTCCCTGGGCTGGAACGACAGCTCAGAGCAGTCAGCGTGCCCTTTATCTTTGAAGATTCTTATTTGTCTCCCATTTCACAGCAAGCAGTTCTGATGAATAGTGCAATTAACCTTTCCATTATTAAAACAATTAATTGCAAAAATTAAAGACATGACAAGGGCTAAATACTAATGCATAAATTATCAGGTTCATGAATTGTAATTATTAATCTCTGTGCACTAATTGTGAAATAAACAAAGAGGACAAATTGTAATCCGAAGTCAGTGCTAGAATTGATGGCCATTTGTTTTTCTTGTGAAAAGAGAAATGCACCATTTTACTCTTGACATACAGAATTAATCATACCAAGCCTTGAACTCGAGTAGTTTTTTCTCTTTGGAATGACTTTAAATCCAAAGATATCTAAAGTTTAGTTTTATTTCTACAGCAATGTAAGTTTACATCAAAGAAATTTACATTTCAGTGTAAACATACATATCTAAACTATGCCTGCAGTGAATCTCCACTACATTTTCATTTCATGTAGCTATAATTCGACAAGGTATTGTGGAATTCTTCTAACAACATGATATTGCAGAGTTACAAGACACAATATAAGAAAAATATGGCTATATGACCCTTGAAGACTAATAGCAACATGGAAGTATTTGACTTAGGGGAGAAGCACCTGCCTCAAATATGCATGTGGCTGTGCTACCAAAGGATGTGTTTTCTGGAGAAAATACATGGGTAGACCTAGCCAATAAATGAATCTTTTTTCCTATGGAAAATAGCAACATTTCAACAGTTTCATAATTTTTCACCTTAAAAGCCATCAGGGATATATCTATGAAGTGTCTAAATGTATCCCACTGCTTTGTGCCAGAAGTAATGGAAAGAATCTCCAACTTAAATCATCTGTTGTTTACTGCCCTCTAGCAGTTTTCCCATCTCCATATCCTCCTTCTTCCCCACCATCCACTAAAAATACACTCTTCCTAAGAGCAAGACCACCTTCCTTTGGGTCACTGCCTTAAAAGCTGTGATGTTGCCACAGCAGGATTCAAACAGCTGAGCAATGGTCTCATGAGGTAAGTGATGTTAGGGCATCGACTGCTTTCACTGAAGCCTGACAGAGTTGCTTCCTTCCTTCCATACTGTAAATAACAGGTCATATATAACAAGTTTCAAATGGTTTTATCAATTAAGAAAACCAAAACCAAACAAATCAACAGAAAAAGCCACCCCAAAATTCCACTATGTAAAGGCACAGTTATAAAAAATTAGCTAAGTAGTTGTCCCTATAAAGTATCTATGCAGTATCTGATGCAGAAATGATTTGATTGGCAGATCTATGACATTCAAAAGTTGGATAATGATGATGTTGAAACCCACAGTGCCAGAGACCTTTAGCACTAGAAAAAAGCTTCAAAGAACAGTCAATGTGCTGAAGGAAGGACATTTTGCACTGAACAGACCATCCCCTCACAGCTCTGGAAATAAAAATCAGACTTTTCCCCTTGAAACCAAGTCCCACTTCACATAATACTTATTTTTGCAGGTCACCTTCGGTACCACACCCAACTCCAGTGCCATTAACCAGACCATGTGCTACCTACCTAGAAAACAAACCTCAAGACCCATCAGACAATCATCAGTTGGCTCATCACTTGGCCTTGTAGTTGGCCAACTGACTCTTGAATTTCAAGTAAATTGCCCTGATAGCAATATGGCATGTTTAAATACAGAGCTTATATCCTAATTTTGCACCATATCAATTTTAAAACAAACAGATTTTAGGTATCATCAAGATAGTTCACCAAACTTTTCAACAAGTGCTTGTTTAATGCCGCTTAGTGCCTTTAAATTTATAACTATTTCACAGCATAAAGCAGGAAAATAGAGAGGTTCCAGTTAATTATAAAAAAACCCAAATAAATAATTAATCTATCTAGATTTTTCTTGGGCTGTACATTATTTGACCCCTCTGTCACAGGTAAAGTCCTTCAGAACATTTTTCACAAGTTATCTTTGTTCTTGTAGTTCCAACAAGTTGCAGTGTTCTGTGCAATGTGATATTTGACTTGGTTTCAAGGTATTGGACAAGCCACTGCATATTGCTAGCAGATTTTTATTACAGTGTTATGCTCCATCCACTCTTAATTTGAGCAGTGCTGTCATCTCTCACTTTTGTGAGATCCTGCATCCTACCTCATGCCCTGGAAATGCTGCAATGAAGGTGAAAGGTGCAGATGTGTCTCAATTGAGGATGATATTTGAATCAGCCTCATCTGATTCCTACTTTTGTTCTTAGAGTTGAAAACCTTGTTTCACAACTACTATGCTTGTGGCAGCAACAAACTCATGAGAGAACTACTCACACCATCAGTCTCCTACGTGTAAAGGCGTCGGTGGCCGTGTGTGGTGGGTTCAGAACCACTCACTCTCTTGGTAAGGCAGCACAACTACAGTCAACAACAAGGAGAAAAAAATCTAGCCATCCCTTTGGAATGCAGTGTATGGCACCAGCAAATGGCATTATTTTTATAATCACCTTTTCACAAGGACAATATCACAGGGAACAAGAACGGATAATAAGTTCTCAATTATGAAACCAAAGTTCTGGCAAATCCTCCTTCATATCTTCTCCTTCTTTTGATTTCTTTGTTTTCTGCACACTGTTAAAAATTTGACATTTATTCATGCTCAAGATAGAGCCAAACAGGGCAATGGTACAGTACACATTCTGAAAACAGCTATATCACTTGTAACAAGGTACAGCTTAGGCATATTCCCACAGTTAATTATAAATGTTTGTGCTTGAATGTCAATGCAAGAAAACATAATCTTGTTACAATATAAAAAGTTATTATATAATGGCCTATCCTAAAATGCAGTTTACTAGAGCATGGCAGGTGGCAGACAGGAGGCTGAAAACTGTAACAAGCAATTACATTACAGAAAATTTTTCCCTGCAGTTTCATTAGCTAAATTTCTTCCTATTTTAATCTGATCTTTTTAATAATGTGTCAGGACTGACACTCCAGTGGACATGAAACTCGGAATGGTCATGGTTGAATGAATGCATCTATTTAATTTTTCTCTTCAACTAGTTTTAAAAATTAATTTATCTGATTGCTCAGGCTATTATATAAAATTTGTTGGATTTTGTGTATTACTAATAGGCACCTTCCTTGTATTTCTGCTTGCTATTGCCTAGATGAGGTTTTTCTAATACTTGCTGATGCCTGATTAAAGAAATAATGAAACAGTGACAAAAGTCAATTCTGCACAGTTCCCACAAGGCTTCAAACAGATCTGGAGTTAAGCAGAAAATAAACTTCAGAATGGTTTTCAAACACACTTTTGGGGTACAGTATTATTTTCATGATTCAGTTCATGTCCACAGCACAAACCCACACATCAGGCAGAGCTGCCAACCCCAGAAAGATGCTTAAGTGTATCCTGCAATCCAAGGAGCACAGCTTAGCACATGTTTGTTTTTCAGGTGTGCTCAGGAAAAAAGACAGATGAGTTACCATCAAATCATAACAGAAGATACGAACGACTGCATAAAATAAGTCAATTCTAACATATCCTCACAAAAACATCTTAAAGCTTTTTCAGTGTTTAGTGAGGTTTGTTGAGAGAACTAGGAAAAAAATCAATTGAATTAAGCGTCTCTCAAATTTTTTTAATTCATTTGTTCTTTCAATTTTTTTGAACCATTTGTTTAATTTCTTAAATCCTACATGGATTTTGCTTCCAAAGAGACTTGTCAGGGAAACAAAATGGTTACATTTTTGATGAGGAAATTAAATTTCTGAAATATCTATTTAACCTTTAGGGAAATACTTAGGCATTTATAGAGGCTGATTTTGATTTCAAGTAAATCCAGATAAGCTATGTTGAAGAGAATGAAATCGCAGAATTACATGAATGAATGGTGAGAATCAATCTTGTTTTTCAGAATTTTATATAGAATGGTGAGAATCGATTTTTTTTCCAGAATTTTATAAAGAAATACTGACACAGACATTCCTGTCTGCTCAGAAGTAGTTCCCTAACTGTTCGGGGTTTGCAGCAGTCGAGAGAATTAGTCACTAGAAGAGATGGATCAAACAAATGTCTCAAGTCACAATGTCACTGAGGCCTTGTTTAATTTGGAAAAAAACCCACCCACCCATCACCTTTTACACTTGTGCTGCAATGTACTTCCCTTGCACTGAAGTTCAGTGCATGCCCTTGGCTTCATGCAAGTGTTTGGAAATAATTACCAGGGAACTATTTCATTTATACCTCTCAAGATACACTAACTCAATGAATTCAAATATGCAAATATTTTGGGTGCATAGACTAATTGCACTGTTATTATGTGCTAACGTATGTTATTGGAGGTGTTTAACCCAAGCTTGCCATGACTGCTGTTCTTGATGGAAAGAATAATTTTTGGCCTGTTGGGAGCTGTGCAATTTAGTAAGTATAGCTCACTGCATAGAAGTGACATAAAAAAGAAATAAGTTACAGTAGATTTGCTGCAGCTACTCCAGAGTTTTCCCTTTACATTCCAAAAGTAGATCAGTTCCCCTGAGCTGTACAAGTTATAGATAAGGATGGACTAAAACTTTTAGATTTCACATTTGTGTAACGCACTATAATGCTTTTCAAATCACTAAGCCTTACCTAGAGACTTCAGTCACTTCAGAATTGCCCAAAACTCAAGTAAATTATGAGATTGGAGAGATTACAACTGTCATCTTCATCTTTTACATTGGTAAAAGATTCGTATTTCAAATCTTGGTTATCTTTGCATACAGTTCAATGCTATATTGTCCTGCCACCTACTAATCAAGATTTGGGAAAAAGATGAATCTCCCAAAGTCAAACATATATTTCTCTCCTATCACAGCAGCACAGTTTGTTCCAGTTAAGGAGCTGATGCCACTATAAAAACTTCAGTTTTTAAGGGGATACTAAAGTTATCTATAAAATTTTGCTCTAGAACAAAACTTACTGTGCAAGGTTATTAAGTCAGGAATCTTTTCTTCCCCCTTGCAGTGGTATGATTTGTAAAGAAATAAAACAAATGGACTTTTGGAGCTGACATTTCAGACAGTTCTTTATTCCCTGACTTCTGTGGAACATTTGGAATTCCAGGTTTTTTATTTGCAATCTTGACAATTTTTCCTTAGCACTCAATCCATTCTTTTGCTTATTCAGTTAAGTACATGCTCATTACTAAGTAGAACTTGCTTTACTGCCTCCTTTGCATGCTGCCAGAGTCTGATTAGCTTTTTCCCTTCCCCTCCTAGCACTCTGTGGCAGATCCCTGCTCTTCTCCTGTCCTTCCCATACCCTCACACTGGGTCAGAAGGAAGTTCTTCTCCACCTTGCATTCAAGTGACTCAAACTGCATCTGGCTCCTGTGTGACAAGGCCAATGAGCTGGCAGAGCAGCATCTACAGCCTGAACCAGTGCCACACTCCTTTCTCCTTGTAAGATGAATGCAAAGAATAAATCCTGATCCACCCCTCAGTCCTGTAGGCAAAGTGAAACTCCAACTTGCTGCCTATTGGGACACAGAGTGAGGGATGATCATGCCAAAGAGGAAGCTCATCATGATAACAGCTCTTCCAGCATTGAAGTCAGTGGTGGACATTGGATGACATTAAAGCAGACCAAGGAGGAAGGAAAGAATGTCTTCACTCTGGGTGTTTGGAGGGCTTTGTTTTAGAAGCATAATAAAGAAATAGCAAAACTCTTTTGAAAAGTTTTCAAAACCTCCATTGCCCTGGCAACATCTGTTGAGAACACTTGGAAAACAGTCTCAAATCAGAATTGCACTTCTGATAGCTAATGTACTTGCCAGCTCTGAAAAGCCACCTGAGTAATGAACTCTTGCTTTCTAATTGATGCCTTCTGTTTCCCTCACTAGTATTCATTTTCCTCCCTGTAGAAAAGCAAGAACATTTTTATGCCTTTTTTTCAGTTTAAGTTCTTTCCTAAATAATAGAAAATATTTTCAACATTGAAAGCTTTATTTAAATTAAACAAAGAGGAAGACTAGACCTCATGGATAGCTGATATTGACACAGATTCAAATAGAAGGAGGGGATATTTAGGCTAGATATTAGGAAATGTTTTTTACTGTAAGGGTGGTGAGACACTGGAATGGGTTGCCAAGAGAGGTAGTGGATGCCCCAACACAGGCAGTGTTCAAAGGCAGGTTGAATGGGGTCTTGAGCAACCTGGTCTAGTGGGGAGGTGTCCCTGCCCATGGAGGTGAGGTCCATTCCAATTCCTAAATATGCTATGATTCTATGATATTATAGTACTCACTCTAATCTGATCTACCAACAAATACACCGACTAAACACAAAACAGCACAGACTTGACATCTTCCACTTGTTTATACTACCCTAAGGATTGTAGAAAACAGGCTGTTCATACAGTCAGCTTTGGAGAAATAAACTTCTCATGTATTACCTATTAGATTCTCTATTCCGAAGTTAACACCTGCATTAAAAACAGAGGGAAAAGTAAAGCTGAAAGCAATTCTTACTGGAAGAAGGAATTAATTATGCAGTATGATTTGATGGTAGTTTTTCATTTCACTTTAGCTTCCATGCTAAGCTGAAGGCAAGGACAACATTCAGCTGCCCTTTTCAACGTATTAGGCCCAATTCCATTTTCCAAATATGTTATCAATATGATAATTCCTCACTTCCCCATCTGTAGACCATCCAGTCTTCATAAAGGTAGCATTATTACTACAAATATACTGAGGGGAAACTATTTCAATTACTAAGAGACTATGCAACTCCAAGTCTATTTATTTCAATTTATGCAACGGTCTTGATATATGCGTGCATAGAACTTCATAAAGAATGAATAAATTCACCTTGAAATTGTACCAATTGACTTTGGCTGGGCAAGGCTGTGCGATGGAATCAGAATCACTTCTGAAATAAGCCCTGACAATGCTGATCAAAACAAAGTGGCTACTCATTTATTAAAGTGACAGCTCAGCAATGGTTTCAAGCCAGGGGATGACGTGGCCTGGGGTGTTAGCTATGGCCTGAGGTGAGAGCTGAGGCTAAAAGCTTTTTAGCCAGTTGTGCACTCTGAAGCAGCATCTGACGGTGTGACATTTCCTAGGGCTCCTGCACCTGCCTGGATGTCAAGCAGCTGGTGTGAGTACTGTCACCCATTTCAGATTGTTATTCCACGAGTGACAAGTTTGCCCTGAGACTACATGCATGAAATTGATCTTTTTTCTCTTTGTTATGAGCAATCCAGTCAGAGAGAAAATATCCTGAGTCAGACACATGCAGAAAATGCACCAAACACTAAATTTACAAATTTACCATCAACTAAAATGCATCCTCACTAGAAGTGCAATTTAAAACATATGAGATATTTGAAAGTTTCAGCCTAAGAACTTAAGTTTCTAGTATTTATAAAGCAATACATTTACTGGTATTCTCCTTTGAATGTTAAAGTACAGGATTGCTATAGCAACCCACATCCTGCTTTAAAATCAATAGCAATTTGGGCAAGACAAGCTGCTAAACCTGTGTAACAGGTAGGAATGTGCTTCCTCAGTTCACTGTCATGTTGCTACAATGGAAGTTTAAGTTAAATGAGGAATCACAAAAGTTCCTGTATGATTTTGGAAAACAAGGTAGGGGATGACAGGGACGAATAACAGTGAATTTGGATTTGAAGAAGGGCTTAACAGCAGAGCTCATGAGCAAGGGAAACAAAGACTCCACATTGTGCTCTTTCAGTTTTTGCAAAGGATAGAGTTGAGCTTTCCTGAAAAGTCACTTTTAGCTTTTGCATTGTGCATAAACAAGTCCTGTAAAATGGAGCTACAGAGGTGCTTCTGAACAGAAAACCCAAAGGAATATTTGCATAAATTCATGTGCAAGTTTCACTGTTTTTCACTCTGAGCAGAAAGAGGTGTTGGCACTAATATAAAATGTTCATTTGAAAACAATATGAAATGAGGAGAGTTCTAAAATTAATGAAATTCGGTAAGAAAGTTTCTTCTGATAAATATTCAGCTAGCTTGTTATCTAGCAGTGACTGCAACTGGTTTGGGGCCTTTGGTTCCTCCTATCACTGTTGACTGCATAAATCTCTATTGTGGTCTCCACCTCTCCTGATGACTGAAAAATCCTCACCTTAGTCGATTCTATATTTCCTTGCTCTATTCCTTTTCAGTAATCATGATATTCTAACATACAAACTTTACTTTGCCCACACCTTTGCAAAGCATTCTGGATGCAGGTGTAGTGTGGAACTTTCCAGTGCAATAATGATGACATGACCTTCTCTATTCCCTCCCTAATTCTTACCTTCAAATAACTCATCTGAGAGCTGTTGAGTTCTGTACTAATCTAATCACAGGGCTTTTCTTAAGTCATTCCTGTATAACAAAGCAAACTCAGATCCCACTACTGAAAGAGTAAAATAAGCAATTTTTTTAGCAACATATACCACTTTGTATTCATGAATGTGCATTTTAGGTGTCACGTTGTCATCTGTAGTGCACTCAGTACTGTGAGTTACTAACCCTCTGTGGTTCTGAGCTAGCTATCTGGTGACTCCAGATGTTGAGCAGACTGGCAATTTTCTAAAGCCAATCCAAAATAGTAGAGAAAAATAAGTAGGAAATATGAGTAAGCTTTGTTTTGTTCTAATTCCTTGAAACAGTTTGTTTTCCACAAATACTTATAATAAATTGCAAGTATTGATCTGTTTCAGAATAAACATCACAATAGGCAAACACACTTCAGTGTGTCCTGCACAAGGTGATAATAAGAAATGCTTATTTCCTTATAGCAAGGAGGTACTGATTTCAGAAATTATAATGCATGTCAGTACAGGAATGAATATCAATTCCCAGGCATTTGTAGGCATTTACACAAGTGGATCAAACAATGAGAAAAAAAAAAGAAGAACCACTCAGAATATGTGTTAATATTTTCTATTACTCAACCTATTGACACAGCAAGATAAAATTACAATATGTGCCTCCCTTCTTCACACCTGTGAAGCTGAATAAACCATCATGCATTCCAATGTAGCTATTGCAGAAGTTCCCTACTATCAAGGGAAATCCTTCTAACAATAACAGCAATGTTTTTAGGGAAAAGGTGAAAGAAAATTGGCCACAAGTAGCACATTAAGAAATAGGTAAAAAACTAAGAAAAGCAGAGAATGATCCACAACACAAATGGTACAGATTGAATGAAACACTATTTTTTTGATGATTCCAACCTCCTGTTTTTATTACTCTTGGCATATACTGAGCTTTGGGAATTGAGTATAGCAAACAACCAGCTCTCCTTTTAAGCTTTACTCTGTTGTTTGATGGATTTACACTACATTTCTGGGTAGTTAGGGTCTCTCTTCCAAAATATTCTCATGAATGAAAATCTTTAAGCCATCCTGTTTTGGACTATTGTATATTATCCTGTAACTTGTTTTAGAAAAACTTACTAAAGATTACTATAGTTATATCATTTTCACGCACCATTAAATCTTCAGTTTGGTTTGGAATTAACTCTTCCTTCAGTTTGCATCTTGGCATAGGAAGTTTCTATTGCCCTGATTGTATTCATCCCATCAATCCTAAATTTATCAGCAGCAGGTAGATAAGACCTGCTATTCTTATTGGCAATAAATAATTTTATTTGAGCCTTTCTGGGAAAATGTCCAGTCATTGCATCTGAGTTAAGTTCTAAGATTTCCAGAGACAGTGGGAGAAAAAGCTCATTATCATTTTTGACCCTCGGTGAAAACAGTTTCCTCAGTGTTATTAGGTGTTCCTGTATGACAAAAGCAAAGCTTCACATTTCAGCCTGTACTTGTTTAGTAAATTACTTCAACTCTCTTGGTGTTTTCATATTTATAGAGTTGCACAAGGGAAAGAAATTTCATTTTAACAAAGACTGCAGAAATGCTGTGCAGGGACAATGGAAAGACCACAAAGCCTTCATCCATAACCACTGGCACTTGAAGTTACACTCACCACTTCATATGTGGAACAGACAGTGGCCTAATTTTCCCCCTCTCCAAAAAGAATGTCTGGCACTGCACACACCTCTAACTTCTCCTGTTCACACCTCAGACACATACCCAGAGAGGGCAGAACCTGTTCAGTCTCATTCCAGACCACCTCAATCCACATGTACTCAGAAGTCACACAGTGTTTAGCTATGCAACACTCTGCAATGCCCATGACTGCTATGTTTTTCAGGACACAGAAACTTTCTTGGCAATAAGTCCTTTTGTTGTTGTTGTTTAAGTTCTCTTTTTACTATGGATAAATCTTTGCTGATTTTCTCCTGCAATATGTTCTTTTGTGATATATGTCTATGTGAACATGATTGACACTGATTCTGTTTATAACAAGGAAAAAAATCATTTTTGAGGTGAAGATGATGAAAAAACCACACTCTTTTAGGAAAAACACTGCAGCCACTGACATGCAGACCTGTTATGTTATTTTTACTCCTAAGGGATACTACAAACTTCATTATTCTTTAAATGCTTACCTATGACTGGAACTTTTGCTCTCTCCAAGTTATGTTGCTAGTGTCAGGTTCCAACTTGTGTCGAGTTTCTTTTCAAATTTTTTTTTTACAGTGCATAATGTCAGCTTTTTAAACCTCCCAACAATGTCCTCAATTTAGTTTAATTGTCTTCTTGCAGGTGTCAGAAATCAGCTGACAGTTGTTCTTGGAAGTCTTGCCTATTAGAACAACGAACTCTGATCTTTTTACTCTAGCTGACACACACGTTCGCGCTAACGAACACCTTGACAACCACATCGCTGCCATTTGTCACTTGCTTTCGGCAGCTTTACAAATCACCATTTACATCATAACTGGAATATCACACTGCAAGAGGAAAAGTTCTTTTATGCTCATTCCTTGTCCTGACTAGTTCACAGATTAGAGCATTTGATTGCACCTCGTGCCTCCTTGTATGACACACACAAGCTCAGAAACCCACAGCTCATTCTTACCCAATCAAAGGCAATGTTTCCTTGCCCCTCGTGCTGAAATAATTCCTTCCATTTTTCTTTACAACTCACAGCAACAAAAATATTCTTTCCATAATGTCTGGTTTTATTACTGTGCTTGAATAAGTTCCCAGTGAAAAAAATAAAGGCATCATGCTGTGATTTAAAAACTGTGCCCATGTTTGCAGTTAACTCATTCAGTCTCAGAGTTCATTGCATGTGTCTATGCATATTGAGTAAGTACTTCAGCTGAAAAGACATTTTGAACAATCTGAAAATGCCCAGGAGGCAAATTGTTTCATTAAAGTTCATAGTCAAAAATCATCTTTGCAGTGGAAGGGTTATCTGTCTTTTCCAAATTCCTTATTACAGCCTGACAGCTTGTGAAAAAAACCTGCTAAACAATGCCTTCATGTATGTTTAGCAACTGACAGATTCCTAGAACGTGGGGGACTTTGGGTTTTTTTCGTTGCTGTTTAGTAGATCTACAAATCACAGCAGGGGTCAATTAGTGTGACTGGAAATGTTTTTATGGTTGTCACCTAGTGTTTATCCTTTAAGGCACCATGTAACACCTCGAACTGAAATGTAAGCACTTCCCTATTACTATGTTCTGACCTGTGGGCTACTAATTATTTTGTAAGGAAAAGTTAGTTTTAATTCCCTCTATTAAAGCACACAGCCACATGTGACAGTCATCTACATCTGGGCACCGGGCTCTGACTGCCCCAGTGCCAACCCCCTGCCAAACCCAGGCTCCTGGGAGAACCCCCTCCCCAAATCCCCTGGCCTGAGGTTCCTCAGGGACAGCTGGGACAGAGAGGCTGAACCCTCAAAAGCCAAGTTTTCTCCTTGCCTTAATACAAGCAGTGCCTCCAAACAGCACAAATGGCACTCATTTGTCTGGAAGTGAATGAGCTGAGAGCAGTAGGACCACATTCTTTGCCCTAATTTAGAATTATGTGAAGAAAAGTGATAGGTTTCATTATTTTTCTTTGTAGGTTTAAAGGTTTACATTGATTAATTTCTAAAAGGTCTGTACAACCGTGATGAATCTTTGTGATTGCACAAACCCCAAAACTGACTCTTCACGATGTTCCTTTTTCCCCTGACTGAATATTCATAGATCATAGTCTTGATTTCCAGTGATCTCTAGAGGATTAAGTTGCACCTTACTTGGTAACACGTAGCCATGCAGAATGCAGCAGTCTCAAGGAGATAAAAACATGCTTCTCTCTTTTTAACACCACAGGACTGTGTTTTGTTCTGCAGTCTGAATTTCAGTGTAAACCCAAGTTAGAGTGAAGAATGGTTTCTTCATGGCTGTTAATTTGACCATTGTGTTGGAATTCTTTTGGTGTTTCATACCCAGATTTACTTGCTGCCTTTCCTACCAGATTCCCCTCATTGCCATCTGATCCACCAAGAAACACACTGAAACGAATCCTGTCACAAATTCACCTGGAGAGGCATGAACAGTGGGCATAAATACAGCACACTCCTTGCCTGAGCTAGCCTGAGGACAGACAACTCCATTTCAGCTATTCATTCTAGGCAAATTTTTTACACATGAAAGTCTATTTGCCCAATTCCTTTGAATGCCTTCAGTGTTCTCCTTTAGTGCCTATGGCATGATTTGAATTTCTCCCACATAAAAAGACTGAGATCAACACACAGCAGATGACTCTGGCAGTGCTGGGTTAACAGTTGGACTTGATGATCTGAGAGGTCTTTTCCAGCCTAAATGAGTCTATGAGTGTATGATTCCCTAAAAAGCTGAAATTCTAACATGTTGTTTCAGAGTTAAAATACTGGTTTAGTGCTGTATGCTAAGAATTATTTATCTGTGGAAGCTTTAGGAAATGGTGATGCTATTCACTAACTACTCTTTTTATGCGTTCAAAACATCTCACAGTGAATGGGACAGCAAAAGGGTTTTTTTCATTCCAAGCAAAGACAAACTGAAACCTTTCAAAATTTCTCACAACAGCACTTTATGTTTCTGAACAGCTAACAGTGAGTGAAGAGGGAAATCAGTCTGGATGACAGTCCCAGAATCAAATATTTCTTTGTATTTAGATGAGGAAGCTAAAGAAAATTCATTTTAATTTTTTTCCCCCAGTGTGTTGCACTTCATCATTTCCACTTAAAATTAAATTATTCACTAGGTCAGAGAGATGGACTGGCTAAGCATGTTGTGCACAGTAGTTCCAGGAATAAATAATTGATCATTAATAGTTACTTTTTATAAAGAATGAAAAAGTTCCAATATGGGAGGCAGAAAGGTTCCCACCCAGGAGAAGGCAAAAACTGGACAGGATACCTGAGTGAAATCTGGATGACCCCAAAGAAAGCCTTTATCTGAATCAGGGTCAGCAACTGCTCTGCCCACCCACCATCTGGACAACTGTTTTGACATGGGGTTTTTTGAAACAGATCTGTTCCCACACCTGCTTTTCTTTCCTTGGCTTTGTTTTTTTTACAAGTATACTGTTTTATACCAAAAAAATAAAGCACATAATCCAAAAAGCATCATCAATTCTGTTTGTAATCTTTCATTTTTCATACAAATGGTGATAGATAAACATTTACTTAAGTAAAGACTTGCTTTGTGTGCAAATGACTACTACAATAAAGCACTTAGAAAAACAGATCAGCAGTGTTTTCACTGAGAACAGAAACATGTTTGATAAATAATTCATTTATACCTACTGTGCATAATAATCACTCTTCTTAAGCCAGTATTTCTTGGAAAAAATCATCAGTCAACAATTTGTCTGGAAATATGACATGTAGCCTCTCTCACACTGGGAAAAATCTAAGCATTCATAAATAAGGGATCTCAGCTTATTAAAAAAATTGAACTGCCTGAAAACCTTGGTATTCTTGCAGGCTGTACTTGTTATAGAGCATCTATCCCTGGTTGTGTTTAAGCACATATATGCATGCCTTGATAACCCTCTGTACATGCATCAGAGCTGCAAACCTGTCCTGTCCTTGTACACAGCCCTGACATTCAGAGAAGTTATCATTGTTGTTCAGGACTCTCTGCACTACATGGACTGAAAACAACAGATGAGAAAGGCACTGCTTTGGTATTTGCAGTGATTACAGCATAGAATTTTCTCTGAAGTTCAAGAAATCATAACACTCAAGAGAAATATATTCTGGTCTGGAGGATGACTGCTTGTGTTCACTAGCATCACCTTTCATATCTGAAAAACTATTGGAGCCAAACATACAGTTTTCCCATCTGGGAAAAAAAAGGGGAGGGGGGGAAGTAGGAAATATCTTTAAGTACTTGGAATCTGCATACATTCAGATGTAAATTAATCTAGAAAGAAAACACTGCTTGTAAAAGTGAAGCCTGAGAATTAAACTTTTTTTGTATCTATCACTAATGGTAACAGCTACATCAGTGCCTTTCACCAAAGGGTCCTGACTATTTTTTGCACAGATCATTCTTTGACTAGAGCAGCTGGTGGCACACATATCAAATTTTATTGTTCTTTTTCATACTGTTCATCACCAAAGCAAGAGTCCTAGCAGAAAGTCAGGTCTGCAAGATGAACTCAGATCAGGTGGTCTATTATTATTATCATCATAGATTTAAACAGTCTCAGAAGAAAAAAAAAAGAACTATACATGCAGTTTGTACAGAAGATGTAGAGATACATCCTTTGATATGCTCAGGAGGTGTATACCAAGCCAAGCTGGAATCAAGTGGTCTTTCAGCCTCAAAGGTTAGCCAGAGCCAGAATGAGCTTCTCAAGGGCCCTAACAATGCTCAGCATTCATAGTTTGTTTAGTGACTGGGGCCCAGATATCAAACACAGTGGTACTGGCTGCTGCAGCTCAGTGACAGGCACAGGGAAAGCTGCAGGAGCCAGGATGGTCCAAGGCACATGCAGAGATGGAAACCTGACTACACATAAAACCAGTATTGGGGAAGGCTATAAAGCATGAAACCTTGTTCAAGGCCACAGGCTTGGAGGCTTTGCTTTCAGCATTTTACTGACATACAAGGCCAGTTAAAATGTTGTGTAACTAATACATATTATGCAATTTATGTACAGTATGTGTTGCAATAGCATCTTAGGTGGAATTGCTCTAATTAACTTATCCCAAAGGCCTTTGTAATAAGAGATCCATTCTGTAAGGGAATTTTCAACCTTTATGACAAATGTATGAAATTTCATTAGCCTCCATGTAAGCCCTTGGAGAAGAGAAGGACCACAGGACAAAGTGTGAACAGAAGTTCACACTAAAGTTAGGTGAGCCACGAGCCAGTGTAGTCTCTCTAGCACATTTAGGAAACAACAGAGAACTCATATTTTTAAATAAGAGTAAAACCATTTGGATATAATCAAGTTAAAATGTATTACAATATTGTCCTAATCTGGAAGCAAGATACAGCAATAAATAAGCCAGTGAAGAGGAACTGGAGAGATCCCTGTAAAGATCTGAGGAAAAGAGAGACAACTCCCTGAGAACTTCTTACCAGATGTTGGTAATTTCACTGTTACACTGTGCAAAGCAGATTTCTATTTCTATAACCTGGGAAAGATTAATGTGCTGCAATCAACAAATCACAATTTGAATAATAAATCCCAGGCTTCACCAACATCATCTCTAACCTTGCTAAGAAGAAAAAAAAAAGACGTTAGTCAATGACTTCAGCAGTCACCTGAAAGGAGAGAAAAATATCAAATAGCAAGATATGGCAAACTAAGTGCAACTTTTTTAACTGAATCCCAGCCATATTTTGATTCTAGCAGGAGGATATGTGGCATTGATCAAACACACTGAAAATTTAGTCATATCATGCTGGAAGGTTTAGGCTAGTTGCCATATGGTTCTGTCTTCTAAGCAGTTATCCCTTTGACCCAAAAAAGTGAATCAAAGGATGTTTACATTTTGGGAGGGTCTTCCTTCAATTAAATGTCTTCTTATTTTCCAAAAATCTATAATGTGTCAGAAATTATTATAGCTATATGCTTTAATAAATACAGTTTCAGAAATGATGCACAATTTCATGAAGGCTTCAGTCTCTGTCATGACCATAAATTTATTCCTTAAAACAATGCAGAGTTCTAATTTCAGTGCACTGCAGTTAACTGAGATGAGCTAAGCCCTTGGCTGTCCAACCCATAATCAAATTAATCACTGTACACAATTTTCTAACTTTGTGTAGACTATATTTTGCCTGACTGGGTAACAACCTATTTAGCATATCAGAGGAGGCAAGGATTAATTTGGAAAGATTTCAGAGATCCCAGTCACTGCTTAGAACTCTACTGCCTTATGAGCTCAAATTAATTTACATATGTCCTAATTGTTAATTCATTGAAACACACCATATGAAGAAATATTTTGGAATGCCGTAAGTTCTTTCAAAGGGCAAATTAGGGAAGTTGAGTATTTGCATGCAATAATAAACAGTATTGAAAATACATGAGAAGAAATGCTGTCTCCATGCTTGCACACAGGTCTGGTGAACTGCTGCTAGAAACAAGAAAAACTTTTGAGGAAACTGAATGCACCACAAGGACAAAAACTGTCAAACCTGTGGCCACAGAAGATGCATGAGCTGGAAGTGACAAGCTGACTAAAGAGATGCAGAGAAGCAAAGAGGGTAAACTCACACATATTCAGGCAGCTTTGCCAAGTTCAGAGAAAGGACTTTTTCATAGGTACACTAAAAGTGCAATTTGTTACTCCAGCTCTATATATCTGTGAGCTACTTTACATCTAGATGCAATTTAGTTGTACAGATTTTCAATCTATTCCACAAGAAAAATATTCTTGTTATTGTAACTGAACCAATGCTTATAGGTTATACTCTTTAACCCTGTATATTAATATTATAATATTTATAGTAT